>NW_028301610.1:31606742-31909772 GCF_987345545.1 Pholcus phalangioides | reverse complement strand
AAGGTGATACTCACCTTGTTGCATGTAAGTTTATTCTCTCTTTCCATTGTGAAGGTCACATAAAAATTCCTGGGCTTTCGTGAAAATTTATACATCGGGACACAATCTGATATACTTTATCACTACAAAATATAGTCAGATGGAAAAAAACTTTTTCCTCTACAGACATATCCTTGCTGATTTTGGATATTCTGTAATTACTACAAAATTTGGATCTCCGAAGAAATCAATTTAAACACGGCATTATTTTGGAAATGCATTATTATGCCTCCCCGATAACTCAATTGTTTCAATTGTCACTACTTTAGTAACTAGGGAATATCGAATACCTTATTTTGAGAATTCGAAGAAATCAATCAGGAGTAGGATGCAATTCGCACTTTTTTGGCGGCACTTACAATCAATAATAATGTCCGTGAATGTGACGTGGATTGGTTTCCTTTAGCCCACACTGGCCGTGGAGGATAATTGCAGAAAACCTTCCAAAAAGCAAAAGAGTCAGATAGAAAGATGTATACTAGGCATTATAATAGATAACCAGAAGATACAGAAAACAAATCCAGACATTTCAAATGGAAATGGGTTGTACACATCCATAGGAGACAAAAAGCACAGCAAATAGATTGAAAATGTTTTAAATCAGTATCCTTGAAATGTGAACATCCGAGAAAAAGTCCCTAAGAGATCAGATAGCTGACTGGAAGACAAAAGAATCAGACAAAGGAAAATGGAAAAATTTTGAAGATATCTATGACAGGACAAAAATGGTTGATGATAATCCCATAACTTAGTTTTAACCATCGTATAAACAACAAAAACCTACAACAGATAATTTCAGAAGCAGCCTGTAGTTCCTTGAGTTCCTTGCAAAAGTTCTGTCCACTGTGCATTATGCTAAGACTGTCCGAAGTGACGAGAAAATGGAATTTATGCTATGAATGTGAAGTAAGTTGCCCTCTATAACCTTAAGAATCAAAGTTTGATGCAATAATTTTGACACCAGGTGGACCAATCCTCGGAAACAAATCCAACCAGACACATATTACGAATTAAAGTTCGAAATCGGAAATTAACGCAATTCATGCCAAAGCTTTTTCAAAGTACGTAAGTTGCTCGCCGTTCAGCTCCCACAACTCTGCAAGTACTCACGTGTAGAGAATGGATTCCATTCAGCGAGATGTTGTCGATAAGACTAGTTGCTCATGTTTTCACTGAAGCGCCCAAAGAGTGCTCAATACTTGTGACGAATTTCGTGCTCACGACTTTTTCATCGCACCCCATCTGACACCCATTTAAGAACAAACGTTATGCTGATTTGAATTTGAGCATACACCAGCTGTGCAATACTCTTGTGCTCTATTTTTCTCTTGCTGGGAATAAATAGTGCTCGTGACTCAATAGTTGCATACCATAGCCTGTGTGATTGAATGTCTTCTCACTTTCCAGTCTTATTCGACTTTACGAGATCACGCAATGCAAAATTAAAGCTTTTTTTTACAAGTGTTGTGGCTTTTTCTGCATTAGATAAATTGGTCATTCGGAAAGTATTGAAAGTTTTCATCACTGTAATTCTGAATTTTCAATAAATCTCAAATTAGTTGTTCGTTAATTCTGGATTTTCAATAAATCTGTAATAATTCTGATTTCAATAAATCTGTAATAGTTCTGATTTCAATAAATCTGTAATAATTATGATTTCAATAAATCTGTAATAATTCTGATTTCAATAAATCTGTAATAATTATGATTTCAATAAATCTGTAATAATTCTGATTTCAATAAATCTGTAATAATTATGATTTCAATAAATCTTTAATAATTCTGATTTCAATAAATTTGTAATAATTCTGATTTAAATAAATCTGAAATAATTCTGAATTTTCAATAAATCTCTGAAATAATTCTGAATTTTCAATAAATCTCTGAAATAATTCTGAATATTCAATAAATCTCTGAAATTCTTCTGAATGTTCATTAGTTATGAATTTCCATTCATTTTTGTTTTGGTATTTCACAGCATTTCGAAACATACGTTAATTACGTATATCTTTCTTTAGATGATGTGATTTTCCTCCCAGTTACTTTTTTTTCCGGGCTCAGAGGGGTCTAGAAAATGTTACGGCTCCAAGCACCCGAGCTCGTTAAGACAGTCCCAGCCCTTCTTGTGGTACCTCTACATATACAAATATTGAACATTTTCTTCATTTAGGTCAGAATCAATCGCTGCCGTCTCATTGAGAGCAAAATATTCAAAAACACTCCATTTCTATTGTCCGAAATACCATTCGGACCAGTTTGTAGATGAATAAATTCAAAAAATACGAAATAAAAATTACATAAAAACATGCTAAAACATGTATGAATTTATATTTATTCAAAAGATATACACGGAGAGACGAAAGAAAAGTGATTTCGAGGGGGTCTTACAAGATGGCATCGGGGAAAAAAATAAATAAAATCGGGATGCCGTGAAAAACTAAATTTAAAGACCATCACATGCACGTGTCGAACTTTCCAATAGGGATGACCTAAAAAAAAATGGTAAAGAGCACCGGTAAGAGCACAAGCGAGGTGAATGAAAGGACTATGGTGTCACGAAGTGAAGCATTTACACGAAATCCCTCAATAGCGTGAAGTTAAACGTTTGAAAAGATTGGGGGGGGGGGGAAAGGTGCCTGGTGGCACCAAAATGGTTGGTTCTCTCTCTACCAGATTTAAAATTCACGAAGATGAAGATGCTTCTTCTTCACCTTTTTAAGGACCCTGTTCCGCTGTTAAAACACGCGATTCGTTACTCTTTTCATGTATTCCATTCACCACCGCCACCTATTAAATGCTAATGGGCGAGAGAACGCCTGGTCAATCCGAAAGTCCATTTTTAAAATAACGTTTTCCATAAATATTTAAAGCTAATGCGAATTTTCCGTTCAAGAGAACGCCGATGGGGGCTGGTAATAACCTCTCTCTCCACAACCCCTCTAAAAATACATGGGAATCATCGGCGGTTGAGTGTTATCGTGACAGAGTGACCCCGCGAGCTTTAAATCGGGAACCTGATGGTTTGTTGGGGTCGTCATAAACATGACGGAGAGAGAGAGTGTATGTGTGCCATGTTAAAAAAATTTCTATCATTCCCGGTTCTTAATGTTGACCTCAAGAGATGATTGATGTCAAGACCATTAAAATACTGGTCCGATGACATCAAGAATGTCTTCATTTTTCCCTGATGATGGTGATCTTTCCGCGACGTAAGTTTAAAATAATAATAATTGAGCAATTACATTATTCGGATACTTTCAGGCAGAATGATTTCAATATTTATTCAATGCTTCACTTAGGAAAATTGTTCGGTACGGCTTTTTCTCTGTGATTTTGAACGAGGAACCTGATTATATGCCAAAATTGGTTATGGAATCATTTTTCCTTGAATCAATTATGGCTTTCCTGCATTCGTCGATTTCTATATAGTGAAACCTAGCTGCAATGATATAACGATAATCCCAGTACAACGATATTTTTTCTTGGTCTGCAGAATATCGTTATATCGAGGTTTCACTCTATTGTTTTAATAAGCTGGTGGTCGGAACAACTATAGTACAATCCCTTTTTTGGCGATTTTTTTTTCTTTGGCGAGAAAAACGTCTGAAAACATGATGAGAAGTCACCAAGAGTGAAACGGAGTCATGCTTTCGGACGTCTTTCTTGTCAAAGAAAAAAAAAAAATCACCCAAAAAAGGGATAATATAGTCGAACCCAGATATAACGAAGTCGCAAGGGAACTTGAAAAAGCATTCGCAATATCCGATATTCGTTATAACGATACACGATAAATGCTCAAGTTAGATGAGACGAATCGACGGATTGCAGGTGATCCGGTGGTGGTGAAGATGGGGTAGGTGCTCTCGGACAGACATAAATTTAATTGCAATTAAAATGAAAATTAATCATCACATGTACGTTTTAATGAAATATTAGGCCCATACTCTGCAAGTCGGTGATTATCCGAGTGTGTGTTCGTAACGACTCCTAGGGGCGTTGCCAACATTCGTTAGGGATGAGCTGTCCATATTGATGTGTGTGTTCAGTGCTTTGAAGTGAAGTGGTTCTTTGTTAGACTATTTTCTGGGAAACCACGGGTAAAAGAGACCCCTTGAGCTTTAAATCGGGACCCCGATCGTTTGTTGGGTCGTCACATACATGACGAGAGAAAGGCCACGTTAAAAAAATTTCTATCATTCCCGGTTCTTAATGTTGACCTTACGAGATAATTAATGTCAAGACCATTTAGATACTGGTCCTATGACATCGAGAATGTCTTCATTTTTCCTGATGATAGTGATCTTTCTGCGACGTAAGTTTGAAATAATAATAATTGAGCAATCAGAGTCTCAGCCACCTCGTTGGGCGTTTCGCCTGTTGTGGCGTTGTTTTTGTATTTGTATTTGTATTATTCAGATACTTTCAGGCAGAATGATTTCAATGCTTCATTTATGAAAACTGCTCGGTATGGCTATTTTTCCGCGATTTTGAGCAAGGAACCTAATTATGTGCCAAAATTGGTTATAAAATCATTGTTTCCTTCAATTAATCATGGCTTTCCTTCATTCGTTGATTTTTATACAGTAAACCTAGCACAACGATACTCGATATAACGATAAATCCCTCTTCAACGATATTTTTTCGAGCCTTGTTTGGAATTGCCCAAAGTCTAAAATGTTAAACTCCTCTCGATACAACGATATCCTTTACTACGATAAATCCCTCTATAACAAAAGGGTGCGAGCCACTTTATTGGTTTGGGAACGCGTCACGAGCCAGTCGAGTATATGGCATTTTATGGAGGGAAGGGTTTAGTGATTTCTGCTGCGCCGCTCAAAAAAAAGGTTAAGATGACCCTAGTTCTGTGTGATCCTATGAAAGTAGTAACTTTTTCTACCATATTTGACTTCTTTATTTCTTCCGTCTATAATTTTTGACAGCTCTGTATGGGCCCCCCTTATAATCCTGTCATGGTGTATACCTTCACTTGATTTTCTCTTACTCGTGTCCCCCTAGAATATTACAGGATCTCAAAGGTAGAGAATCACTGCTCCAGGCAAGTGCTAAAGTAATTAATAGCTGAAAACACAACCAGAATATAGTTGTCTCTAGAGAACAAACGCTTCCATTCTGCCTACAACAATCTGGGACAATTCATCGGGGGGGGGGGGGGAGGAGACAAATTTTAGTTGGGCCCAAGTACCCCATTATAAAAAAATGTTTAAATGTTAAATGTGACAATTGTCGTGACTTTACTCGGTTTAAAAAAATTCACTTTTCCAAAATTTAAAAAAATATCTTTAGATATAAACAGTGACATATTTACAGGGGGGCTTAGCAGGCGATAGCCCAGGGCGGAAAGTTCAGAGGGGAAGCGAGTTTGAGGAATGTTTGGCCAAGAAAATTAGTAGAATGGGAGGAGGGTGACAAAATTTTTATATCCCTGAATAAATCCACCTCTGCCCAGACAGCTAGGGGCTACAGCCAGTGAGTGACTGAGAAAGTGACCTAGAGAGTTTGCAAGCACGTAAGCGAGCAAAAGAGTGACTCAGATACATAAATGTACTTGCAGGAGTGGAGGGAGGTCAAGCGGATTATATCACAAGATGGCGAATCCGAGGAAAGAGCAGTCAAGAAAATTAGACTAGAATGGGAAAAGAGCGGTAAAATTCGTGTAGCCCGCCGGCAGCAAAACCATAAATGCGCCTCTGGGTTTAAATATCAAAGCGGTTTTTAAACCTTGAATGCGTTGCTCTGCAAAGGTTTCTCTCTTTAAAGTTTAAAGGAAACCTTTGCATAGCTACGCATTCAAGGGTTATATATAAAACCACTATGATATTTAAATCCAAAGGTGCATTTATGGTTTCGCCGCCGGCGGGCGCTAAACGAATTTTGCCGTCCTTCTCCCATTCTAGTCTAATTTGGCCCGCGGAGACATCTGATATGGCCCGTGACCTCAATCCTAATTTTGTGAAAATGAACTGAGCGGCACATTTACAAATCACTTAAGTGACACCCGGCGCATACCCAGACCACTCAAGTGACCTACGGTATATTTACAGATCACTAATAATTCGAGGTGCAGCTCCATATCATTCAACCCTCAATGGTTTACCCCAAGAAAAACGCATTAAATTCTTCTTTTACAAAAACTGATGTAAATTCGTGCTGCTAGCATAGTTTTAATTGAAGCAGTACATATATCAGCACCAGGGTCGTAACTAGGCTGGGGCAACCGGGGCACTGCCCTTCGCCCCGAGCCAAAAATGGGGGGCTCACGAAAGTTTACATTTGTTTTGCATATTAATAACCTGTTCAAGAGGGACCCCAAGGAAAAGTCTGCCAGGAGGCCCTGATCAGCACATTAATTTAATCAAGTACAGTGGATTTTTTAACTAGATAAAAAATGAGAAATAGGTAAAATGGTGGGGTTTTTTTTTGGCCGTGCATTTACTATGTACAGTCAATTCGTGATAAGTCGAATATCTGTTTAAGTCGAAGTTTTCACTCAGCCCCAGAACTTTTTCCATATTTTAGTGTTAAAATTTTCCTCCTTAAGTCGAAGTTTTCAGGAGTGAGAGAAATTTTAGAAATAGTATTTTTGCAATAGAATTTTTTTTTTTTAGCATTTAGCAACAGAATTTAGCATTTGGGAATAGAATTTAGTACAGTATTTAATAATATATATACAATTTATAGTACAATATTCAAAAATAGAATTTAATACAATAGATTTAGCACACAATAGAATAGTATTTAGTAATAGAATAGTATTTAGCAATAGAATAGTATTTAGCAATAGAATAGTATTTAGCAATAGAATAGTATTTAGCAATAGAATAGTATTTAGCAATAGAATTTAGCATTTAGCAGTAGAATTCAGCCGATTCATTCATCTGCTTGCAAAAAAGTGGATGACTCTCACGAAAAGACAAAAAATAAAGAGGCAGTCAAAAATCATTGCATTTTTTGACATAAATAATCTTTTATACTCTTTACTTAATTCGTTTCATTTATACGAATATCGCCGCTTTCATATTACACAGTATGAACGACTAGAGTTTATTTCTAAATCTTTTCTCATTCGATAATTAAATATGATTAAATTGAATAACTTATCTGTTTTGGGATTTTTTCATCTTAACGATAACTCGAATTTTCCTGTCGGCCGCTGAGATTTGACTGTATATTCCAATACATACGGGATATGGAGGGTTAAGTTACCCGCGTTGCAGTTCCACGCCATTTAAGTTACTCACGGCACATTAACAGATCACTTAAATGGCCCGCAACACATTTGCGAGTAAATGAAGTGGCCCGCACTCTCCTAAAAGTTGAGCACCCTTGCTTCAAGCGTTCATTACTGCAGCAAGTTTGAAGATAAAAATTCAGAATCACACCTTCGTACGGAGTGAAGTCATATTTTCAATTTTAAATTTTGAATTTGCTAGGAGAAGTCCCAATTAACGACAATAACTTTTTGTATGTTAAAGAGCATGTGTGGCTATGATTTCAATATAATTTGTTAAAATGGTCCGTTCGCATTTTTTTTTTTATCTTGAATTTTTCAATCTGAATTCTCTTACTATAGCTGGCATCACCAAAACAGGTAGTTATACATTTGGAAAGTAATATTAGGCCGGGATTACACTATAAAAGTTTTGTGAAAGTGCTTGTGTATAAAACTTGAAAAATACAACCAATAAACTGATCGGTTGCATTTGCTCGAATGTAACCGATCAGTTTATTGGTTGTATTTTTCAAGTTCTTTAAAAGCACTTTTACAAAACTTTTATAGTGTATATCCCGGCCTAATTTCAATACATATATTTTATGTGCCACTTTTGAGGCTTTGCACGTCTTCAATAAGGCACTGTATAATATATAAGCAGTACAATTCGGAATAGATTTTTTAATGGCTTTTCCGGCTTTCAATACGTGTCATTAACTATGAAAAAATATATCAGTTTAAAAAACAATGAGCGTTTACGGATTTAAGTGTTTAATGCTTATACGAATACAAATACAAAAGTCACAACAGGGAAATTGCCCATCGAGGTGGCTGAAAAAAGATGCCCATAAAAAATATAAATGTCAAATATAACCAAAATACAGTAAACCCAATATAAAAGCACATATCAGGGAAGGAAAAACTAATCAATAAATATATCATACATTGCCCATAAAAAAGAGATTACGGTTGTCTTATCTAAGTATGGATAACTTCTCGATGTATCCCACCAAGTTACTCGTACTTATTTTTACGTATCAATTGTGTTAGAATTCGCGACTCCAGGAGGTGAGCTATTCCATTTACTGACAACCCTATCAGAGAAAAACTCCCTGCGACATCAAAACCTGGAATTGTCACTTACTAAACGGTACTGGTGTTTCCTTGTCAAAGCAGTCGATTGAAGGTGTAGTAATAACTCGTGGTCCATCCTATCCATTGGCGTACTCAAAGGGGAGAATTTGTGTTCCCAAGCTCTCTGAGATTATAGTGTTATTTTGCAGGAAAAAACTAAACCCTCCCCCCCATCATGAGAAGAAAAAAAAAATTGAAAACCTCCACCTTGAGAAAATTCTGCGTACGCCTATGATCCTATCCATCCCGTTGAAAATTTCAAACACTTCGATCATATCCCCCCCACCCCCCGACAACCGCGTTCCTCCAATATAAACATATTCAAGAAATCAAGTCTTTCTTCATGTCCCCGCAAGAGCACGCGTATACCTTCTCTGCACCCCCCTTAACCAAGTCTATGTCTCTATGTCTGTCATGGTCTCCAAAGCCTTACAGCATGCCCCCCCACATCCTGAAGCAGGGCCCCTAGGCTGGGATCTTTTACGGGCCCCCGACCAGACTTTCACGGGGCCCCCTTTATGATGAATTTATAGCGTGAAAAAACAAAAAAAAAGATTAAAATCCTCCCGGGGCCCCGGGGCCGAAGCCTTGTCAGCCCACCCCTTGTGGGGGGCATGCCTTACAGTATACTCCAGTCCAGGACGAACTAAGCCTCGGAAAAGCGGAAGAATGACTTTAGGAGCCTACGCGAAGAGACCGTAATTGCATCAAGATAATCTCGGACTAAATGGAAAACTTCCCCCCAATGATTTAAGCCAAGTTTAACTGAGGGGACAGGAGGGGGGGGGCTGAAATTATTATTTTCTGATGAGGAGTAAAGTTAAGAAAATTTCAGTTAAGGAGAAGATTTAAAATTTAAATCAACCCTATAGGAAATAATTTCTCATTTTTCCCCATTAGCTATCTTTGGAACAGTTTGATTTGCTACCCAATACGGTTGCAACGTCCAAAGATGGTTTGATCTCGCAACCATGTCAGCAAAATAGCTCTGACTCCCCAATAAAAGTTCAGCAGTAGCTTTTCAACAAGAAAACGAGAAGTATTCGAGAAAATGCTGTAAAAATAACTATTAAATATCCCTCAAGATTCAAAAATTAATTTCCAAAAATTTTTTTAAAAGATACGGAATTATTATACGAATTTTACAATATTCTGTGAATTGAAATTTAATTTTTGTTTCCTTCCAAATGTAAATGAAATTATTAGTTTTCGGGAAGAGGAGGCTCACACAAGTGGAATACATAAAAAAAAAAAGCGATCGAAATAAAGCGGTGCCTCAAACTTTGAGGAGGAGGACGGAGGGTCGAAAGTGGGTATTTGGTCTCTCTCTCTCACTCTGTTCACTCTCTCTTATTCTGTACAGGAAACTTGTATTAAATTCACTCAAGTACCGTGAAATAGGCTTAGTTGGTATCAACTGCTACCGATAGCGACTTGCAATTCCGAGCCGACAACGAACGCGTGTTCAGCCGCCGTGAAAAACCGAACTGTGGCCGAATCAATTGTTCAGTGAAAATCCCACGGAAAAGAAATGAAATTTTCTATTTTACTTGTTACAATAGTAAAACCGGTGGATACAAATGAACTAGAGATTAGGTAACGTTTTCAACAGAGAAATATACTCTTTTTTTTTTATATTATTATTTCTGAAGGTGGGCAGTAGCGAAGGACGCCATATACTCTGTATCTACAGAACACAGTGTATGTTACTTACTCTCTTGATACTTACTCCTCAACTTTTACAGAGTGGAAAAGAATTTTTTTTTTTTTATCCTCTCTCTCTCTCGCTTCTTTGTTAACAATGTAGTCTGATCATTGTTATCTGTTTTCCATGGGAAACTTTGTCATATTGTTGAGAGTGAAAAGAAGCAAATCCTACCGCACCCAAAAAGCGGTACAACATCAAACTATAAAGTGAAATCTATCAATTCGGGAGAGGTTTTTTTTTTTTATGTACATGCAATACATGACTATTTGGGATTTGGTACTTCATCATTAACTCTGATGGTACTTTCAAGGTGATGTAATTGACGTGAATCCCTGTAAATCACAAATCTATTACTGCTGTGATATACATACGGAAATTCGTACTTTTTTTTAATTATGTGTTATAGTTGATCAGCGTTTCTCAACCTATGGTCCGCGACGATGGCGTAGGTGGTCCGCTGACAGACTTGTTAAAATTATTCACCGTTGTAATTGATAATAGCAATATGTATGTGGGTTCAAATGAAATTATCCCTTCATACTTAGATTCGCCATGCATCGTCGAGGAGAATGCAGGAAATTACCGATCTTAAATTCCGGATATCACTAAATTTTGACAAAACTTGTGCAATTTGCTAATTGCTGCTAAAAATGACTGAAGGATAAGAAATCAAAGGACTGCTACAAATCGCAGTTAACGAAAATGTGTTTCACGGAAACAAAAATATTCAAATGATTCTATGACCATACTTCTTAGAGAACAATCCGGTAAACTGAGATCTTAAATATGAATCCGTAAAATACCGGACATCACTGATTGTCATCAAGAAACATTGACAAAAGTAGGCACACGATCACTGATCGCAATTAAAATTGCTGAAGAATTGCGGAAAAAACGTTAAACTTGACAAATATGTGGGATGAATATTTATAATTTTTGCCATAATTATCACAAGTGTGTGTGTGTATTCACGACTTTGGTAAATATTACAAATTCAAATAAGTATCGTTCAAAAAACGGGACAAAAGTATAAAAAAATCGGAACAACGAAAATTACAAGTACTGTATGTCCCGTAATACGGAACACAAATGGCACATCAAATTCTGTTCTTTTCAGAAAGGTTGAGAAACACTGATTTAGATAATTTTGATTCGTATTATACCGAGTAGTGAGTTAACAGCCCGGTGAGTAACTTCAAACTGATTTTTTAATTTATGGTCATCCGCTTACAACAATCGATAATTGTTGCTGATTTAACCCTTCTTTATGTAGTGTAGCTGATAAACTAGGATCGATAATTAGTTATTCTTCTTATGTGGATGGTGAAAAAGAAAAAAGATTGAAATTACCATAGAATTCAAAAATATGTTTAAAAACACGGTAAATTTTGAATTTTAATGTAGAAATTTATGCGTTGAAGATCAGAAAATGACGTGAAAAATGGCACTGATTGAAATGTCAAAATCTTCATAAGGGATTTTGAAGCCATAACAGCTTGAGGGTAAAGAAAAAAAAAGTTTTACAAATTTATACTGAGAGCTAAACCGTACAAAACGGCTTACATATGTAAAAACTTAGTCACTTTCCGAATGCTACTTATAGTCAAAAAAGATTGTAACTTTTTGAAAAAGAAAAGCTTGAATAGTTATAAAAAGGCTTGTATATATAGGTGAAGAATTTTGTCGCACTTTTTAGAAAAAAATTGAAATTTTCAATAATTTACTATTTAGGACCTCAGAAAAACCCCCTTGGCCCGGGGACCCATGGTGCTCTTAAGACGGCCTGCCGACAGGTGAGAAGGTTCGCCCACTTTTTTCAAAAAGAGAAGCCCGAAAGGTGGAAATGGCTTACAGGTGAAAACTTTGTCACAAGTTTTTAAAAACAGAAAGCGCTAAATGGTATAAAACGGCTTACACACAATTGGAAATTTTGTTACACTTTTTTACGAGCAAAAGATTTAATGGAGTTGAACGGCTGACAGGTCAAAAACGTTGTCACACTTTTCTACAAGCAAAAAAAAAACTTTATAACGCTTTTCAAAAACAGAAAGATAAATGGCAAAAAACTATTTGTACGTAAAAAAAAATAGCCATATCTGATAGTAGGTAAAGGCATTAACTTTGAAAAATATATGATATTCTAAATAAAATGATCATTTGACAATTTTGCGACACCTCGGTCACATTTTTCATCCATGGGCAACGTTTAGAGTTGAATCCTAATGACTATACTCCATAAGCGGATACGTGGGGGGAGGGGGTTGAATCCCCGAAAGTGTGAATTGTGAATGAAGTTGGGGGGCAAATGTCCGCCTATGCCAATAATACAATTTCACCACTGAACGGAAGAAGGTATGGGCCCTACCCTCTCCCCGTATCCGTCTATGCCAAATTCACATGAAACTCTAAAAGGTGATTCTAAATTCATAGGACAGACTTTAAGAGGTGGTATAAGACACTAAACAAGCATTTTTGATCATAGAATGTCGCAATAGAAAAGGCAGTAGAGAGTGCACAATAGCACTTCACCAAAAATAAAATAACATCATATTTTCCCGATTGATTTCCCGCGATATGTGTTATCAACCATTCGAGGTGCATGTGCTTCTTCGGATTGGATTTTAGTTTGTTTTTCATTGGTACAAGGACCATCAAGGTTATGCACGCCAAACAATCATCAAGCGGTATAACGACTTGTGGCAGAATTTGCGATACCCAGGTTGCACCATGAGAAGGCCTACCACATTACAATACCCTGCACCCTCGAATAGTTGATTGCACTTATTGCAGCAAATCCGTCAGAAAAAAAAGTGATGTTTGCTTTTGGTGAAGTGCTGTCATGCGCCCTCTACCACCTTTGCTATTGCAATTCGACCGCACATTCCATGACCAAAAATGCTTGTTTTCGAGTCTTATATCACCTCTTGAAGTTTGTCCCATGAATTTAGAATCACCCCGTAGATTAAAATTCAGGTTTGATATCCCTGTAGATTAAAATTCCAAATTACAGGTTGGAACGTTCATTATTTGGCTGCACACAAGCTACTATTCCCGTATAAACTGAGAAGTTAATTTATCTGTAAGTTATCAGCTAATAGTCTATGGTCCATTTTGTGCCTTCTATATGGAATCAAAAAACAGTTATGGTTTTATGGAAAACGGTTATTTCCAGAGATAAATATAAAAAAAAATCGCAGTTTTATCTTTTATTATCTCCAGAGATAAAGCAAGTTGCAATTATCCCCAGCATGCGCGCTCGTTTTTATAATGAAATAGCATCTCCTCAGTTAGTGTACGTATATACATGTGGAGCCATCTCTCAAGAGTTCCAGAGATATAAGTGCTTGGTGGAGGTTGGTTTCGTAAAAGAAAAATACAAACCACTTTAGGTATAGTGGTTGTTTTTTGCCACTTCCTTTCTTTTATGTCCAGCACTAAAGAAGACACTGAACTTGTTGGAAATAAAACTGATGGCACAAAAAAAGGAGGAGGTGGTGGGACAAGAAGAACAAGATGGTTGAAGTAGCTACAGTGCAACCTCGTTTATACGTCGCTCGGTTATACGACTTTAACGTTTATACGATGTTTGGCTTCGGTCACGATTGATTCCAATTGAGTCGGTCAATCGATCAATTGTTAATCGCAGTTAAAAATTTTAGTCGAGTTAATTACCTCGATCAATCCAATCGAAATTCGATTAAAATGTTTGTAATTTAACTAAGTGATCGTATTTAAAAATATCTTGATCTAATTTTTCGGCATGAGGAAACACAAGTCGATTCAATGAAAACTAGTGATGATTTCTAAAATTACTGATAAAAAGAACGACAAGATCCAAGTTAAGAAATTCCAGGATATGAAGGGTATGCTCAGCATATCGTCCCTCTTATACCAGAGACATGTATATGATAATTTTAACTTTTGGGTTTATCAGGTGATTAGATCACTTATTTTGCCAAGTTTTTATAGAAACGCGAATGTGAATCGCCTATTAAGACACATTTTACAAAACATTTTAGGAGAACAACTTCCATAGAGTGAACATTCAAAAGTCGTTTTCCAAATTCTAGAAATTGGCAAATTTCTATTTTCTGGCAAAGAGGAAAGGATATTAAAAATAGCTTCAAGCGAGCGCTGTCTTCATTTCTTAATCTATTTCTACATTTATTTACAGCCGTTCAGTGGATAGATGCGCGAAATGAATAGAATATGTTTTTACAGCATCAATTAATATTACATGGTTTCCAACACCACCTTTACTACGAATGAATAGCATTTGAAAATATTCGGTTAAAATTCAATTAATCGATTTAAATTTTGTGATTAACCAAATAAAAATTTTAATCGATTTCCAGCCCTAGTTCTTATACGTTTTAACGTTAAACTAATTCATTTATTCGACAAAAAACCTCAATTTACTCATTACGCAAAATCTCGTTTATAGCTTCGGTCGCCATTGATATTATGACGTTTTCATTTCTACTCGAACTCCGAATCTCTTTCGAAGAAACATCATTTATATCTGTTACGCTAGATGTGATAAATCGGTTATTATGCATACTTGTCAATCTTCTTTGCAAGTTTTATAAATTTATCACTTTTATCGGTGATTATGCATAATAACCAAGCGGCGTTGGTAAATTTTATTAATACTTGAAATTTATCGAATTTGTCTGTGATTATCCATAATACGCTAGTGTAATTTATGAATTTGATAAATATGAAAAAAATTCAAATGAGTGTCCAGCATGTGTGATGAATATAGTCAGACTCCGATATAATGATAACAAATTTTACGATCGTATTCCGATGTAATGATAACAAATTTTACGATCGTATTCCGATGTAATGATAACAAATTTTACGATCATATTCCGATATAATGATAACAAATTTTACGATCGTATTCCGATGTAATGATAACAAATTTTACGATCGTATTCCGATGTAATGATAACAAATTTTACGATCGTATTCCGATGTAATGATAACAAATTTTACGATCCAAATTCCGATAAAATGATACAATTTACATGTATGAATTATATGCAATTCAGACGTCAATTCTCGCAGACTTAGTAATCTCGAGCAATCTGGTAAAAAAAAATGTGCCTATGTGTCTGAGCGGGAAAGGCCAACATTTTCCACATTTATTGTAAATTCTACGTTTTTTAAAACTTTTATCGACGGTAAGGTTACAATCCATAAGTTTGGTCTGTTATTTTCTGTTAAAAATACATAGTTTGAAATACATTTGAAAAAAACGTTCGTGAAGCATTCGTTCGTGAAGATTCCCGGACGTTCACAGGCGCAAATTTTGAATCACCCTGTATTAAGACGCCTCTGACCCCGCTATCATTTTCACATCGGGCCCCGCGTCTGGAAAGGGCGGCAGTGCCTGCGGGAAAGAGAAGTCATCTAAAAAAAACCGTCTCAGTTATTCGACTTACACACTTTATACGACGTTTCGACCGGGCTTCTCGAACGTCGTATAAACGAGGTTCCACTGTAGCTAGAAGAAAATTGTGCTTGTGGGATAGACAGATGGTACGCACATTCGTAATCAGCAACGTTGTGTCAAAGCCATTTCTCTTCTCTCTCAATTGAGGTAATTCTGAAACCTAGATGAATGGACTAATATAAATTATCGGGACAATTTTGGTTTCTGTCTAAGGCTATATATATATATATATATTTATACGATCATCATGACCACTACTACCATCCGTGATAAAATTCCCGAGCCATTCCGTCATAAGACGCATTTCCAAGTTCCTGCTTCTTGTTCGGGGTCGCAAAAGTTGGCGGTGTAATACATTACCGAATAGAAAAAAAAAAAAATCCTCTCTAGGTTTCTTCTCTCTCTGTAGTTAAAGAAGGGGTCGGTAGGGGTCGCATGATTGCCCGACGTTCATCTGGGCAAATGATTTGCGGACCTATTCCCGCTTAAGCCATCTATGGAAAAGAAGCAACAACGCTATTTATATTACGGTGTATATGTTCATTTCTTTTCTCGGTGTATGTATCCCATATTTTTGTTCGTTTTAATACGACACTTAAAGGTCACGAGACATCAATGTGTCACATTTTAACTGGCTGCTAAAGTTATAAAACGCTCGGCGGGATGTCGCTCTGTGGGAAACATGTTGAATGTATCGGTAAAAAAGCTTTGAATTTTTCTCAACAACTAGATTTTGTGCCCTTTTTCTTGTTGTTTTTTAATGCTTACTGTGGTGAAAAATAGAAGGTAAAAATAAATTGCTGTTATATGTCCATGATTGTATCGAGTTGGATCTAAGTTGTATATAAGCGGCTTTATACACACGAGATATTCGACGAGATTTTCATTTATAGTATCGGTTATGTATTACAGTAAAACCTCCCCATATCCGCAACGACAAAATTACTTTTCACGTGTTCGTATTGAGCCATGTGGACCGGGTGAGAGGTGGTGACCTCGGGTAGGGTAAAGTTAGGCAAATGTACCAGTGCGTTATAAAATTGCTTTGGTATTGTGGGAAATATTTGTGGAATGGTTTCACGCGTGAATTCGTATACCAGCGGTGAAATTATTAGAAAATAAAACAAGAAAATTACTTTGTTATTTTAGATGCACGGCTGAGTCACGTTGCTGTGACCACCTCCAATTTTTGACATCAACTCCATGGGGTTGGGGAAATAAGGTTAGAGCCACACAAGCTGGCTTGGTACGAATATAAAGCTAGGGCCACAGTCGTGCCCAGCCTGGCGAAATGCGTTCCAAGATTGGTCATGGGTGCTGTGGGTGCGTGCTCGAGCACCCACGGAAATTTGTAGAATGGGTCTGAGCACCCTCAGAATTGATTCAGAAATCAAAATTTCCTACATGATATTCAAGACGAGCACCCACAAGTTCGAAAGACTTCCGACGCCTCTGTGAGTAGTGTGGCCACTCCACCACTGGCAACGATCGTCAAATGTTGAAGGCTGGAAGGTATTGGAAGGCTAGTCGAAGAGAACGACCAAGACTTTCCAGCCTAAGTCAAAGCCGCCTTCCTTTCCGATCTCGCAATCAGTCTGGCCACGCATTGTTCAAAGGACACTAACAGTCACAACACTCGTTGGTGTATTAAATTGTTCTGGAAGCAAATATTCGCAAGGAAACATTGAGCCAAGCCTGGCCAGTATTTAGCCAGGCTATGCCACTGGTGCTTAATTGCAGAAAGGGGCAGCAAACATTGGAAGCAAATATTTGCAAATGACTATTGTGCTAGGCTGGACACGAATGTGTTGCCCTAGCTTTAGATGAAATGTAAGAATCCGAAAAATGTACCAGCCGTTACTGCCACAGGTTAAACAAGCTATTTATGTGATATGAAAAAGATCTATTATCGAGTTTTCAGTTAAACATCACAGTACGTCTGAAACTAGGAAGTTTATGAAACAATCGGATCCACCTCAATCCTTATTTGTTTCCACCCGCACCTTGCAGCAGTTATTGAATAATGTATCTCAGCGTTTCTGAATTCAAGGGCCAGTAAAATATATGAAACAATTCGACAGGCCTCTAACTTACAGCACGAGTACCATGACCATGCGTCCTATATTTTACGGGACATTCCTGTGCTTTTGTCCATTCCGATTTGATAAAATTGTCAGTTTTTTTTCAACGAAGCTTATTTGAATTTGTAATCTTTACTTAAAATGATGAATGAAGATAACTCTCATAACATATAAATTATACCATGATAATTATGGCTATAAAAATAAATAATCATTACTAATATCAATATTACAACTAACATTACTATAATAATAAATAATAATAAATAAAAACATTTTTCATTCAGTTAGAATTAAAATAATCAAGTCTGCCTGCGGACCTCCTTTGGTCCGTAGACCATAGGTTGAGAAACGTTGATTTATTTCTATTCATATAAATGTAATATCCTTCCAGCATCCTATGTCAATTCCAGACCATCTATACCCGCGCCCCAGACAGCACAAAACCGTTTCTTCTAGGTAAAAGTTGGTAGTTCCATCACAACAATGCAACTCCACTGAGTATTCACTTATATCCGAAACGGATACAGCTACTTATTTCAGATATGATACTCTACTGCAGTGTTTCTTAATCTTTTTTGCCCATGGGCCCCTTTGATCCCTATATTCCTCTCGTAGCCTCCCTTGTCTTATTCAAGACCTCCATCCACCCTCATCCGGGAGTAGAGGTGGATTTATGATTTCATCACCCTCCTTCTGTTCTAGTCGAATTTTCCTGACTTCTTACATATTCCCCGAGCTTGCCTCCCAAAACTATAGCCCACTAAGCCCCCCCCCCGTCCCCTTGTAAATGCTCCTGTGTCCAGGGGCGGGGCATTTTCTAATTATTGGATTGGTTTTTGTGTAAATTTATAGATAAAAATAAATAAGATCGGATCATCGCTTCATTTCCAGACCTTGGGTTTCAGTAAGCTTCTATCTTGTTGAAGTTCTATGCAAGGGCCGTCTGATCATCATGGGGGCCCCCAACGGTAACAATGTTATAGGGCCTCATACTTAGCTGGAAGTTGCGTCTTACATATTTACATAATTACTCTCGAAAAAAATCATAGTACCAGATCTCATCATGTAGGCCCTCCATGCACACAAGTTCTTCGGACCATACCCTAATGAGCCCATGTATTCAGATATCCCTGATTTTATGGACAGTTTTTCCTGCTGGATTCTGATAGAAGTTACACTTTTTCAGCACCATACTGCACTTGAAAGCTTAATTTTTGCGAAATTATTATTTTTTTTCAGAGTTCTCTGCGGCCCCCTCTTAACCACCCGTCATGGCTCCTCTTACATTTGATTTTCACCCGCGGCCCCTTAAGAATATCCCAGGACTACGAGGGGAGCCATATGGTACCCGGTTGAGGATCACTGCTCCATCGTACAGCCATAATACAAAAAAAAAAATCAATTGTTATCTCAATATAAACATTTGTTGTTCCTGTTCCGATATCATTACGAAAATCGCTACTATATCCGTGGAAAAAAAAAGAGAAAGTACCAAAACTATACAGAAATCAATTTAGGTACCTAGATACTATCGAATCTTTCAATCAAACACCGCTTATTAGCCATCGTGGTCAGTCAAGGCAGTTGGAAAAAAATAGGCACAGCACACAAAGAACCCATAACACAGAAAGGGGGAATCATCATCAACCACCGGCCAAGTTACGACAAGAGGAAAATAGAATTCTCACGTACGTGACGAGCATAATAACGCCATGCGGAACATTTTATGTGACGGACTTATTTCTTCAAGAAAAAGTCCGAAGATAAAACCCTGTATTTTTTTTTTTTTTTGTTCGTATCTCGGATGGTGGATGGATATCGAATCACGAGATTAAAGTGATCTAAGTTCATAATTAATGCTCAATTAATTAGAAGACAATAACCTGTTTGTTCTGTGGAGAAACCACTGCATACGGAATCAAAAAAACAAACAAATCTGAAGTATAGTAAAACTCGGTTATAACGACATCGAAGATTTCAAAAATTCTGTCGTTATGACCGAGGCTGATGTTTTCAAAAACTTTTTCGATGAAAAATATAATCAAATACTTTGCATGAAGTTTTAATTTCTTTGTGACAAATTTGTTTTCATTATATACTTTTATAAAACGAGGGAGATTATTATTTGGCCGTGAAAGGCCAAACTGGTGACTGTTAAAAGGGGTTTTACTGTAATTTATTAATTGCGTTATAATGAATATGACTATAAAAATTTGTCCAATATATCCGAGTTGGTTGCTTTTTATCGGCTTTATAAGCAACGTTCATTAATATTATTATCTATGGAAATAAGTCCGCCAGTTACGCTATAGTGTCGGTCGGCTGAAGTTGGTTTTCTGTGGTTCCCAACTTCAAGGCGCAAATGCGAACCGATCTCTCCGTTAAAAAATCTCGCCACAGAGAGCAACAGGCCTACAACAATACAATTATTCAATCATTACACTTCACTCATAATTAGAAAAATAGACGGCAGATGGCAGTAGCACATTACACAGAAACAAACGTCGCATCAGATTCACTACATGTACGCTCACACTGCCAAAGCCCGAGGTTGGCCGCTTCGCCAAGTGGCCAGCCCAGTTGACCCGGCCAATGTCCGAAACTCAAGCTTTAGCCGGTCCCTATATATCGATCCCTATGATTCAGGGTCATCTCCAAGGTGGCGTATTCTTTTTTATGGTTAGCTATGGCAACCCTATCAATCAAAGGTATCTGAATATCGATATCTTAGTGATACATATAAGGAATGTATAGGGATCGACATATAAGGGCCGGCGAAAGCCCGAATTTCAGGCATTGGCCGGTGGGGCAACTGCGCTGGCCACTTCGCGAAGTGACCAACTTCGGGCTTTTCGCCGTAACATATACAGTATGTATAAAAATAACAGACCACACTATAGATATTCCCGAAATAGAAGCAACCTTCGTTGGAAAGTTGACGGTAAGTTGGTAAATGAGAGTAATTACTGTTAAAGGGTGGCGGTGAGTGCAAGTGAGAACATCCAAGTATGTAACAGAGTTTGACTTCATTAGTGATGATCGCGTGGAAAATGGCGGAAAGGAAAAAAAAATCAACGACCATATTCTCTGGGAGAAAACTTAAACCCCTGGAAAAAAATAAAATAAAATAAAATTTCCCTTCCCTCTTCTACGGGGTTTGTATTTCTGTAAAGAAGGACTCTGTAAAAGAAAAGACCTTCCCCTGTAAAAGCTTATAATGATGATGAGCTAAGAGCTTCAATGTGAAATAAATTCGCGTTCATACTTCGACCTGCATTCATTAGCGAATATATACATTCCAGGGGTTGTGTGGTTTCGGTGTATACAGGTATAATGCAGTCGAGTCTGATGTGTCTCTACCAGTTTATTTGCAGAAAAAAACGGTTTTGTGCGGTCTAGATATAGGGCCGCACTAAGGGGCCATTCAAGTATTACTTCAGCATCGATGGGGGACGGGGTTCAGATTCGCTGACGTTTGATGATGGCGGAGGGGATGGTTGACTGATGCTTACGTCATCAACGGCCCTTTATAAAAATATGAAGTATTCTTAATGACGTCTTTACAGTGGAATCTTCCCTAAAGCTGGGTTTTCATAGGAGCAGGTTATGTACACCGTGTGCAGCGTGAAAACGGTGATTGGTTAAAAAAAACTCGTTAATTTCAGGTTTTTTAACCAATCAGTGATCTCACGTTGCACGCACCATAGAAAATCTTTTCCCGGCTTAACAGACACTCCCCGTTAACGGACACCTCCCGTTGACGGACACTTTTCTGATCCCCGGTCCCGTGGCGCTTTAATGTATTTAACTCCCCGTTAGCGGACACTCTCGATAGCGGACAGTAAAATCAGGCAAACTCAAACTTTTTCCCAAATTCTGATTTATTAATTCTTGGTCATAAACCGAGGATTTATCATAGTCGACTAAAATTATGTTTAATCCCAAGATCGTGTTGGAAAAATAAATGATATAAATCGTTAATTAATTACTCAATTAACTGAACATAACCATGATGGAGGATGGTAAATTCGAATGGTAATGTTGGTTTTATTTGTTGATACGTGTCAAGAAAGCCAACATTACAAGACTGATAATGTTGTTATGAATGTTTTTATCTTTTTCATTTTTTCACATTTATTTTAATTTTTATTGCAAAATATATGTGTAGTGGGGGCGTATCATGTACGGGTAAAAATACTTAATTGGTTTAATGAAGAGAAGAAAGATTTTAAAAAATTCCATATTTATCAGACTTTCCAACTTTATTTTGGAATTATGCCTAATCTTGCCTAATTATGCCTAATCTAGCCTAATTATGCCTAATCTAGCCTAATTATGCCTAATCTTGCCTAATTATGCCTATTCGTGCCCCCCCTTCTTGCGTACGTCTCTGATCCCAATATGCGGTAGGAGGTAGGGGCAGAGCTGACGAAATTTCGCTGACGGGGAATGCTAAAAATCTGCTGACGTAATACTTGAATGGCCCCCTTACCAAACACCGTGCCCTGTGCGAAAAAAGCGCGGTGTCATAGAAGTCTTGATAATTTCTCGTCCCCCTTAGCCCCAATTTCATATATTTTGTGGGAGAAGGGAATCGATCCAAAAATCCATACATCATTACAAAATATACAGGAATGCTGAAAAATATCCATATAAAAAAAATCTGGACAAAATTAAAATTTAAAAAATTTTAACAGAAAAATTTTTAAGATAATGAAAGAAATAATTCAAAAAGCAATAATAAAATTAGGACCTAATGAAAGAAATTGTCTGAGAACTCATGAAAACTCAGAATCCATGATCTTGCCTAGTGGTCAGGGAGCTAGCCTCTCGCTGTACAGGTCTGTCAGACCAGACACGACCCGGGCTCTGTCCCTTCCGGGATGTAAGACTTTCACCCGTGTGGGTTGATCATGGACACAGTACAGGTCTGGGTTCGAATCCCGGTTCAGACATGGATGTTTGCTAATACCAACAAATTCCCTGGACGGATCATGCTGATCCTTTGGGAATACGTGATGATGACGTTATCATTATCAAAAAAAAATAAGAAGAAAAATTATTGATATATATATATATATATATATATATACATACACAGCACCCACGAAAATTCAGAATGTATGAGCGAAATAATTCCAGCACATGAAAATTCGCAGAGTAAATGAAAAAATTTAATTCAGAATTGACGAAAATTCAGAATTTATTATAGAAACAGCTTCATAACTGGTGGAAATTCAGAAGTAGAAATAAAATAATTCCAGCACTATTTCTTTCTAAATGAAAATTAAGTATTCCAGAATTTATGAAAATTCAGCATAAATGAAAGAAGTTATTACCGTAAGTGCGGGCATCCCCTAGAAACGCAGGGTCCGGTGAGACCGCACTTGTCGCACACCTCTAAGGGTGGCTCTACCTAGATCAGCAGCAACCTGGGGACACGTGCCCCCCCCCTTGTGGTCCCGGAATATTCTAGGGGGCAAGGGTGGAAATTAAATAGAAGGAGAGTTCTGACAAGTGATTAAGGGGCCACAGAGAGCCACGAAGAAAACTTCAGATGTGAACAAATGAATGTTTTATGTGAATGAAATACGATAAAAAATATTCGAGTAATTTCAGAATCCAGCAAAACTGCATATAAAACAAGGATCATCTTTAACACATGAGCCCATCTAGGCATGACCCTGGAGCACCTCATGTCCATAGGAAGCCTACATGACGAATTCTTGCACTGTGATTTCCGAGAGTAAGTATGTAAATATGTTAAGTTTTTACTTCCCCAGCCCAGTAGGGGCTCCAGAACATTAATTTGCGACGGACTAATGATTTTGAAACAGCCTTATTCGGACGCAGAATCCTTTCTCCAAGAGCGAAGCTCAAAGAACTTTCTAGCCAAGGGGCAAAGAGGTCATCTTATTTACAAAATTTTAGCTCGCTATATATTTGTTCAAAAAGCATATTCAATTAGTAGAAAAGGTTTCGCTCTTGGGTGAAGAAGTGGGCCCTGGATAAGACCAGAAGGCCATGGAAAAAAATTATGGTCCAAAGGGGGGTGCCATGGGCAGAAAAAGGTTAAGAAACACTGGTCTAGATCACAACTAGATGGTCTGGAAGTGACATAATGAGATGCTGGGAGGTTGATACATTTATTTACATCTAAATAGGCTGCAGTCTATTCAATAGCTGGTGGAAACGAGTGGTGGAGGATTTATAAATAGAATGTTATGATCGAGTTGGTCCAAATAAGTTGGATTCGGTTCAAGTTTGCAGAACGGGAGGACCAGAAAAGTTTTGGTCGTGCTCTTTCTGTAATTTGCAGACATTTTAAGGTCACATGCTCTGTCTAATTATCAGTCTTCAAAATCTCATACGACCTAGAAAAAGTAAACATTTATTGATGTACGGGATTTGTAACAATGAATTCAAAATTATAATTAATGAAAGTGGCTTCTTGACAGACAGAAGCGGATTTAAGGCTTTGTCGCCTGTTGGGATATTGAAATTTTTCCACCCTTCGTCAGAAGGAGAAATAAGCAAAGAATAAACCCGTTCTAATTTCACGTTCCTGACCACTAATTACTAAAATTTGCCGCCATGGGTATATCCCTTCCCCCCCCCCCCCCGGTAAATACGCTTCTGCTTCTAGGAGCATCAGTGAAAACCTAAAGCTTCTCAACCTTTGGAAGACCGCAGCCCGGATGATTTCTTTTTTTGTGAGTGGAAGGCCCAGTCATACACGCGACTAATGAGTAGCAAGTGGAGATAAATGAAACCGTGAATCACTCGGGACCCGGTTTAACCGATGTTCGTGCCGGATATATATATGGCAGCGGCCCGGTGTTTGAGAAGCACTGACCAAAAAATTGCCATAATAACATTTCTCAGAAAATAATACTGCTATTACCACCTCACCAGATTATGTTCTTCCAAAAATTAGAGTTTTGTTCTCTCAAGATCCTTTCCTGGTACGACAACTGCAGGATGAAGAACATTATCTAAAGAAACAATCCTTTGCCAATCTGAAGAGGTCCAGTTTCGATACCAACTTGCAAATTGAAGTCATTCGCACCTAAGCTAATTAACTATCCATCTATTTTGAAGGAATATACACAACAGCGTTAAATACGGTGACATTTCAGACAAAGTGTGTGACTCACTTGGACTCTACATCGTTCAACTGTAGTGAGTCAGTCAGCCATTTTGGACAAATAATATCCGTAATAAAGGAATTATAATCCTCATTAGTAATCTTTTATCCCCTATGAACTACAATCTAACAATTTTACACGTATTAGGATCCCTAGTCAACATTTTAAGCCTTTGTATATTCTCAAATATCCAAGTTAGTCTTTGCACTAATTGCTTTACATTTAATCTTCAATTGAAGCAGTCCAAAAAAAAGATAAGTCCGTAAAAACACCATATACTAGTAATATAAATAACACGCAAACATCGATCTCTCTTTGTCCGTTGCAATGTTGAAAGTTCTAACCGAGATTAAACTCTGTTGTTAAGCCTACAAGAAAAGAATTAAATGGAATTGAATAGCAACTCAGAGAAAGGAGTATAAACGCGTTTTTCATTAGTTTTTTTCCCTTTCTAATAACCTAACAATACCAGGAGACAATTACATCTATGATTTGTAGTCGTAGCAGCGCATGATTTTCAACACTAGATAAGCCGCACCATACGCTATAGTTACGCAAAGGCAACCAAGCATGCTACTTATAGTGTGTTGTAAGTTTATTTGTAGCGAACTTGCTAGCTTTCTTGGCGCATTTGCAGCTTTGTACCAACAACTTCCACCCTTTTTTTAAAAAAAAAAAACGTGTACTATATTCTTTGTACCTTATTAGGAAAAACACTGTAAAAAACAGCTAATATTCAGAGCGGGGGGGTGTACTTTTTTTCGATATTTTTGCACGGATATAAAGGATCATGTATACCGGAGACAAAATGGACGCGTGCAATTTATTACATTATTTATTGAGGGAGAAATCCAACCTATTTTAATATGGTAACTCGGAAGCGGTCTATTCTAATTATGACGTCAACGAACGACCGCAAACAATAATCAAAATATCCACGTTGTTAGTTATAATAATAATGCAATTTCTTTTCCTCTCTTCAATCAGCTTAATAACGAATCCTTTTCCTATTTCGGCAATGGATTATTTTAATTAGCAACTTTACTGGCGCAAAACATAATTGCTTTATTGCGGACGGACAATAAAGCATTAAGAGAATGATTGTATATATTGTATAGATGTCTTTTCAAACATCTTTGGGACGTTGTTTGTTTGTTTGCTCACTAACCACTAAGCTTGTCAACCTCGTTATAGAATGGAAAAACGAGTTTATTTGTTTGTTTAGTTATTTGTTAGGTTGGTTCTGTGCACCCAAAGTTTTTATTTTTATATAACCAAATCACGTACTTAACTGGAAATGAAGCAGTGTATGTCCAACAAAAAAAAAAACAAAATGGCGGGAGATGATTGAGTTCCTTTGTTTTATGGAGTTTACTTTATGAATATCAATCGGTTTCGAGCGTATTTATTTCATATTGTAGCCTTTTTTTTATTTTTTTATTGCAGTTTTCATTTTTTTTTGTGCCGTTTATTCTAGTATGTGTGTGTATGTCACAACCTATTGATAATAAAAGATGATGCGGCGGATAAAACGCAATAATAAAATCATAGACAATAACGATTCGGATGCGTATAGCGAGAAATTGGAGTTGATGGCCAATTAAGGACTGCTGTTGTTAGATGGTAAATAATTTACATATATATTTATATATATCTATGTAATTATTATTACGACTTTTCAATGAATGTATAGTGAATAGGGGAGGAAATTGATACTGTAGTATTTCGTAATAATGATTTTTTCGATACTCTTGAGTCTTATATCACCGTAATTTAAACTAGAAGCTGTTTTTTATTTTACGGATGTAATAAAATATATTGCAATAAACCAAAGTCGGAATTGAGATGTGTGTGTGTGTGTTACTTCATTTTCTTAAGATTTTTGCCCACCAGCAAGGAGCATACATCAGGCGCCACCTAGCGCCCGAAATCAGAAGCATCGGAATTATGAGTCTCCGTATTCGAAGTCGTAAGATTTATGATACGCCGTATAGTAGGAATTACTTTTTTTTTCCCAGAATTTTTTTTTTTAACTCTACGTTTTGAGATGGTAATTACTGGAGAAAAAAAGTAGTTTTTTGGATAAAAATGAGTGAAAATACTACTGTATGAGGGAATCCTCACGACTGCAATCATCAGCCGGATGGATATTAGAGGAATACTTTGCAGTGATAGAAATACTCTCGAGAACTTGCTGTGTGTGCGTGACTTTATTTAAATTATGTACATCGCCATTCAATGTATTAATTTGCAGAGTTAAAAGCGAGTTTTTTCACCTTATCGGCTTCAATAAATAATTTTGATTTCAAATAATCCATCGAAATATATTAATAGCTTCTCATATGGTATACCGTTAATTTTGGCTTCTACAGTATTAGCCGATATCGTTTGTAGTCGACAACCTAAAATTAATACACCTTTAAACAACTGGAATATAATAATATGCAATCATGGAAACATTTTCGGATCTTGAAAACTTGACGTCACTAATGACTCAAGAAATATATTTTGAAGATGCAGACATAGAAATGATTATTTCTATTTGTCAGATTATTATAGACAAACACACTCAACAAAAATAGTCATAGGATATAAAGAGCCCAAACGACCCTCGCAAACTTCACCAATATTTATTTGTAGTAGACTGCCTGGTAATTAATTAATATTTAAAAACAACTGGTATATTTCTTTGATAACGCAGAATTTAAAACCAATAACGATATCGGAAATCGTAAAAACATTTGCAAATCGTGAAAACTCGATGTCGCCAATGACTCAAGAAATACATTTTAAAGATGCAGATGCAGACGCAAAAAATGATTATTTCTATTTGTCAGATTATTATAGACAAATAAACTCAACAAAAATAATCATCGGATATATAGAGACCAAACGACCCTCTCAAACTGCACCGGTGCGGAAAACGCTGATAATTTCGCCGCGTTTTGCAACGTCAATTCAGCTAATGACTTATAAAACGCTGCACAACCTTTTATATATTTTTTCTCCAACATTATTTCCCGACTAAATGCAATTATTACCACCGACTGATTTCCCCTTTTGTCACATTCGAACGAAAATCATCAAATATAAAGATCCGGTCCTAAATCTCCATCACCACCTGTACGGACGTCAGAAATTATTATTATTATTATCATCATCATTGAATTCAATTCAAGAAATTATATAATCTTATTGCACGGCAGGGGGTTTAGTCTTATGCATGAGTGATTATTTTAAATTTCTGAAGGAAAAACCAAAGTTAAGAGGCGAAAGTGACCAACGACCCCTGAATTTAGCAGGAAAAAACGCCGTACAGGAAATACTGCCGTGATATATATATATATATATATTTTTCACGAAACGTTTATTTTCCGATATTTTCTAGAATTTTCTCCCACGCTTCTAAAGGTTAAAAAGGAAAACTTTCTTGTTTATTTCTTTCCTTTTTATTCATTTCAAGTGGGGGTGTTTAAACGAAAGAATGGGAAAAACAAATCTCTCAAAAAAAGTGTACACAGTATATAGTATAGGTACTTCCATAAGCCCCGTCTCCCCCTTCAAAAAAGGGTCATTCGAAGAAGGTACGAATGTTTATATATATACAAAAAAAAAAGGTATACTAGCTGAAAGCTTCGTCATTCTCTATCTGCCGCCCCCAATATGACCTTTGGCTATTGTACCTCTCGGGAGACCTCAATATAATAGTGGGCAGTTTGAATATAAAGTGTAGAGGGTGGTCGCGGCCGTAGAGAGCAGTTTGTGTGTATTCAAGTATTTTTTATATACATATATATATCTGTTGTTGTTATATAGACCTGCGGGGCTGTTAAATGACTCGAAACCATTGAGCCAATTGACTGCCGCGGGAGAAGCGTTATTCGTCCGTGTGGCACCGCAAACAAATCGTTTGTGGTGAAAAAACATGATTTGAAAGGGGCGTGATTCTAAGCACAAAAAAAAGACTCTTGACGTTTATTGAAAAGTCTATAATATTTTTTAACTTAGCTCTATAACATAAGCGGACCAAATGTGGCGTCAGTCAATCTGTTGTGACCTCGCGACTTGATAATTTGATTATTAATTGATGCGATGTGCGCCGCTGAATTTAAATCTGGAATAGGTGCTTAGAGCATAAAGTCACTGTTAAATGTAGTTGTTTGTGGATAAACAGTGTGTGTATCATAATTTAGACCGCCCATCGTATTTCCATTTTAGACGATGAGGGGCCTCTCGTGGATAAATACTGCATCAAAGTCACGGAACGGGCCACACTTCCAAAAAAAAAGGTATTTTATGCGTGGACAAGCATTCATTTTGGCTCTCTCATTCTGAGCCAACATTTTTATTCTGCACTCTCAGGTCTGGCACCCAAAGCACTATAGACCCAACTACCTCACCCCCTAGTTACAGTCTTCCCCACGGAGACGAGTTCAACGGAATAGGTTTCTGTTTTAAAAATTCTATTTAAAATTGGAAAAAAAAAAACTCAAAATTATGAATTGGTTTATTTCATTGTTGCTTGCGACAGGTTATTAAATCACTCAAGTGGCCCATGCTCTCAAAAACATTCAGCACCCCAGCTTCAAACAATAAATTGCAAAAATCCCAAGTTCAATCGGACATCAAAACAAAATTCAAAGCTCCAAAAGCACCTCGTAGCCACCCACCCAGAAAGAAAGCTAATAAAAATTCCCGCCGAGGGTATAATTTTTCGATTATCATCTGTTTACTCGAACATTCGAACCAGCGGCCAATAAGAACTTGGTAAATTAGATAGTTAAATCTCATTGTATATACACTATAAATACGGAAGATATATAATTTTCGGCTATCGACCGTGCAACGGCAAACATAAATTACATTTTTTATCCCTTTTATATAGCCTTGCCTCTTGTTTCGAGATGAAGACACACTAAAAGAAACAGTGTTTATCTCAATAGTCTGACTGGAACAAACAATGTGAGTGAAGTCTCAATGTTCATAAAACTCAATAGGCCGAAACTAAAACGCGTGAAATATCCACATACTTGAGACGTAACTTTTTTACATATATGTATATACCGGTTTTTCTTTAAATACCGTATTAGCAAAAAATGGCAGAGAGAAGGAACCTCCATAAATCACATAGGTGTCACAAAAATGAACAACTTCCCTCGGGAAAAAATACAATAAAATAATAAAAGAATCAAAAACAGGGAGTCAAATCCGTGAAAATCATTTCGACGTTTCCCTATAACCTCTCGATACACTTCCCGCCTATCCATCTAAAATCTATCCATCTATCCATCTATCTGTGTACATCCATCTATCTATCCCGGTTTTTTTTTAGAATTTTATTTAACTTTTTTACAGGAAAAAAAGGGTTTTTTATATATACACATTCAGAGAGAGAGAGAGAGAGTTTGCTGCTGCTGCTGCCGCGGCTTGCTTGCTTCCTTGCCTTGCTTGCTAACCCTATTAGACCTAGCCCTTCTTGGCTTTAAGGGGGATAAAAAAAAAAGGGGGAAGATAGTGTTATATAGTGGGGAGAATACGAGAAAAATGCGACACTTGCCGATTATTCCCCTCCCCCCTTTTTTTCGTGGAAGCCTTTTCTCTGTGTGTGTGTGTGTATATATGGAGGACACTGACATCCGAACCCAGTTCTGTGACTCAACGTGGGTCCCCTGGTTGCCGCAGTACCGCCGCGACTACTCGTTCAGGCGCGTAAAAACCATTGTGTCACCACCCTCCTTTCCCTCTAGATTTTTCTTTTATCTCAGATGCAATTTTTCTTCGACTCTTGCGTCCACATGATGTCTGCTTAAAAAAATCAAAAAAGCTAGTCTCTCTTCCCCTCCCCTTATAACTGCAAACCATTGAGAAAAAAAAAACCCTTTTCGGTCGAGAACTTGTCAATACTGGTGTATAACAGTTCTTCTCTTTCCCCCCCCCCCCCCTCCACGTCCCAAATCTCTTAACCCTTTCGTGTAATTTCTGGTATTGGGTTTGTAGGGGAGACACAAGACGAGTACCAGACTCTGGAGAGGCAGCGAATTGTCAAACCTGTCATTGTTCTATTTATACGGTATTTTGCAATTAGTGAGGGCATTTGTACGCGTTTTCAAGTACGGATCGATTTATATTTTTCGGTTATTTATGGCTGATGTATACGAGTAATAAAAGGACGCTGCTATGATTTTGCGTCTGTGCAACTCTTGCGTCCACATGATGTCTGCAAGAAAGTTTTCCCTCCTTTTATAACTGAGAACCATAGGACAGTGTTTCTCAACCACCGGGCCGCGGCCCGGTACTGGGCTGTGACATCATTCATACCGGGACACGACTAATCTGCCGTTTCATTTTTCCCCCATTCATTTTCCATTAGTCGGGTATTTGACCGGGCCTTCCACTTACAAAAATAAATGAAGGCTTCCAAAGGTTGAAAACCACTGCCATAGGAAAACCCCTTTACATTTTCGGTCGAGGACTTGTCTGTACTGGTGTGTATAACAGTTCTTAACCCCTCCCTTCCTTCACGTACCAAATCTCTTTACCCTTTCCATGTAGTTTCTCGTATTGGGTTTGTATAGGGGGAACAGACACACAAATACAAGTAGAGACACAAGGCTCTGGAGAAGGCAATGGATTGTCAAACCTGTCATGATTCTACTAACACGGTATTCAGCAATTACTAATAACTTTCACATGTATTTTGAGGTACGTATCGATTGATTTTTTCGGTTATTTATGGCGGATAAATACTTATGTATTCTAATAATAAAATGCAGAGGCAATGATTTATTAATTTATCATCTGTCTAAATGATGATGGCAAAAAAGTACAAGAGAGTCTTCTTTTAAACTGCAAACCATACGAAAACCTATCTGCTTTTTTGGTAAAAAGCTTGTCAAAAGTGATGTATAACAGTTCATCTCCCCCCCCCCCCCCCATCCCAAATCCAAATCTCTTAGCCCTTTTCTGTAATTTCTGGCATTGGGTTTGTAGGAGAACAAAATACAAGATAAGTACCACACTCAGGAGAGGCAGCGAATTGTCAGACAGCTCATTCCTCTCTATTCACACGGTATTCAGCAATTACTGATAATATTTGTATCATTTTTTGGTTATTTATAGTTGGTAAATACTTATGTATGTTAGTTCGAAAAGGACGTGGTAATGATTATAATCTGTGCAACTCTTGCGTCCACATGATGTCTGAGCAAAAAAGCAGATAGCCGAACAACCATAAGAAAACCCCTTTACTTTTTTAGTCTAGGACTAGGTCTATACTAGTGTATAACAGTACTCCCCTCCCCCCCCCCCCCCGTTTACGTCTCAAGTCTCTGAACCCTTTCATGTGATTTCTGGTATTGAGTTTTGTAGGGGAGCAAGACACAAGATGAGTACCAGAGAGGCAGCAAATTTTCGTACACGCGGTATTCTGCAATTACTGATAACATTTGTATGAGTTTTTGAGTACGGATCGATTCATTTTTCGGTTATTTGTGGCTGGTAAATACTTATGTATACAAGTATCAAAAAGAACGCGGCGATGATTATCATCTGTACAAATAATTTGAGCTTCAAATACCAGAAAATAAAATTATACGCACCAAGTACTAAAAATCGTCACGTTTTGCATAAGTAAATAGAGGTTATATATGAGGGAGGCGGAGGTGGGGGGGGGGGGGGGGTAATTCGTGGCTTTTACGAGATGGTAATTAAAAATTGTGGTTATGAAGGGGGGCTATGAGTTATTGGTAACAGGCGGCTCTGCTCCGTTTTTATTACCACGAAGGTTACTGTAATTAGCGAAGGTCTATACGTTGGAGTAAAAATATCATTTTCCTACGTTTTTATTTGCCTAGCTTTATGCTGTATTTACTTATTAACGTTATTATTAATTATTTCATTTTTCGGTGTGTTCTGTTCTTTATGAATTAATTTTCATTTCATTTCATTCATTCCTATTTTATATGTTTCATTTATAAAAAAATTCTCGAAAATGTTTTCTCTGTGAATGAATATAAATTTAAATATGAGAATCAAATGGTATTTTATGGTATTTCCGAAATGTGATAAAATTGTAACTAAACGATATAATTTCGAAAAAAATAGTTTTTTTTTTAATATGTAAATTTGAAATGTTCGATAACGGAAATCTGGATGGAGAATTTCGGTATTAAAACTCAGTTTTGATATGAAATTGTATCCCGAAGATGTCCAGTTGGGTGATAATTTTAAAATTTGTCGCATATCATGGTCTATAAGCATTAGAAAGATTTTATTATTTTGATTGATTTCTGAGCACCACCTATTACTGCCCTTACCGGGATTCAAACCTAAACTTGCCGGACCAAACTTTTGTCCGGCAAAAAATTTGGTGCAATATGAATTTCTTTCTTATACTACAAAAATCTTTAGTTCGATTTTAATATTAACTGGTGCTTGATTAGCCTATGCATCGTAACCTGCGGTTTAATGCTGATTTCACAGCCGCATGCCTCCACGTCTCTCGTCGGTATTTGAACGGAGATCTTTCGAATCGAAGATATGATGTCCCGGTTCATGGAAATATATTTCAAGAATAATTTTTTGATAGACCTTAAATTTCAAAAAATTCCAATTTGATAGAATGTATTAGCGTTATCAAGTCTTTATTATATCCATAAAAACATTTTTCTTTTTTGAATCGCGTCTTTAGTTTCGCGCTATTTTGCTTTGGAAGTGACCGGTTGGACGAATTTTATCTTTGGGGTCCATTTTGATACTAATAAATGTCAAAAATGTCCAGTTTCACAGACTTTTACGTCAAATCTTTTAGGTTTCACGCATTTGAATAACAACATTTCCAGTTCAGTTTCATTCTGGTATATAATGCGTTAAATCAGTCCGTTTTTTCTGGTAAAAAAATTGCTGGGACTATCCGTGAGATTTTTAATAGTATCTTAAATCACTTTAATACTCAAAAGAGCACTGCTGTTAGAGAAAAAGCACAAAAGCGCTGCATCGAAGACCCTACCATCGATCATTTACTACGCGGATGTAACACTCACTATCTTTCGCTAATATCGAATCAAAATACGTTTCAGTGACATTCATTGCTTTTATTAAAAAATATATAAATAGCTTCTAATTAACACCACCTCATATGAAAATATCGTCAGTATAAAACCACAAATTAATAAAATAATTACGCAACCAAACACCCGGAAACTCCCAAAAATCAAAACGCACTCCAATAATCACCCATATCAATCTCTCCTCCCAGAAAAATCATTTCAATCAGTACATCCGAGAGACTATTTTAAATATTTATAATTATTATTATATTTATTTTTCATACCCCATAATCACCGGTTATAACAAATCATCCGAAAACAAATCCCCTTCGAAATAATTATTTTTCTACACGGGAGTACGTACAAAAACTTACCAATATCCTAGAATAAATTCGTACAAAAGGATAGAAAATATTATTTATATTGGAGAATATATGTATGTGTAATATATATATGTGTATATATATATATTATAAACCTACCTTTATATATATGTATAGATATTTTTCAAATGTAAAAATTCTACGACTCTCTCAAGCTATTTAGTAATAATAATAATATCAAAATTTTCATGCTTACCTCTTTTTTTTGGATTGGACCAATAAAGGCCAAAGTAGAGAAATTTTATGTATTTTAATGAATTTTTATTGTTTATAATTAATTGGTTAATTTCTTTCTTTTTTTACAGAAAAATTTGGTAAATTTCGAACTCGAAGAATATGCTTTCATTCAGCTGCGGGAAGTTGAGCAAGCAGCTGGTGCTGTGGCAGCGGCGAAACGAAACCCACTTTTCGGAGTCGGCACAAAATCAATAGCATTAACGGAAACAAACGGAAAACTTTTCGATTGGTGGTTGCCTTGATTCGGGTAGAAACGGAAACTTTTCTGGAAGATTCCATGGATTCCGGTCCGATTATTTCGGATTATATATGAGATATACACGGTTTTGAAATTAATATATAATATTCAATGTTCCCTAGTCTTCGATTATTCGTCGCCTGTCGGTGTTTTAAGATTGGTCAAGATTTCGCGATATTAACGAGACGTTTTAGCTTGAATTTTTTTGATGTTAATTTCGTTTTTTTATGGATTTTAAAAGGGATTATATTGATTGATGTTATGATAGAAATATAATGGTCCTTACCTGGCAGTGGTGCAGTCTTTGTAGAGAGTGTCGAAGTCTTTACACGACAACAGTTTGCATCGATTGACACCGGGTTGAATGGCCCCGAGTCCTCGGAGTATTCTTACTTGCTCAACGTTGCAGACAATCGGTGTTATGTCCAGTCTCTTCAGTTTCGTGTAAACTGTGTGCAGTCCGCCGACGAGGTGTTTCAGGAAAAGTTCGAAAGCTTGAGGTAGACAGAGGAGATAGTCCCCGTTGACTAAGAAAGCGGCCACTTTCGCACCCCTGTAGTCGATGAGCCGGCAGTCGTTCGCAGTCGCGTCCGTGGTGATCCCCGGGGGCGACAGGGGCTGCATGGGCCGTTCCAGCCTCGGAGCACTCAGATAACCGTGGTGGTGGACACCGTTCCTCATGCTCAGCATACCCATCGCCGTAGCGTGGTGAGATGGTATGTGAGTAGGTGGAGTGTCGTGCTTGTGCAGGCCCGCGCTAGCACTCGCCAGTGCGGACATGACTCCGGCCGTGGACATCGGTGGGGTGTAAGGTTTCGACGAGACAGCGTGGGACATCACAGATATCTGGGGGCTATTGGGCGAAGTCCTCGCACTCGGGTGCTGCTGCTGATGTCTCATCTCACCCGTCGAGTTCGGCGAAGACACGAGATTCTGCATCGACGCCGATTGTCCATTAGTCTTTGGGCTCAGAGATACCATCGGAGGGCACATCATACCGACTTGGGCCGAAGATGTAGCGCAGTCATTCACCATCCCACTAGAGTCCGGATTCGGAGAGTTTTGTATCGACGGTGGAGATCCCATATCTCCAGAGGGTGAAGTACTTCCTTCCGCACTGCTTCCTTCCATCGTCAATGTTCACCTCGACTTACACACACAAAACCGAAAAAAAAACAACAACAACTTCTTTTCCAATTTCAGTCAACTCAGTCACTGGTGAGTAAGTAGTAAATCAGTCATCGAAGACATAATCACACCACAAACATCAACGGACTAGAAAAACAAAAAAAAAATCACATGTCCTCCGAGTCACACACATTTACATGTCGAAGAGTGATTATCTCTCGAAAAGTGGGGGAACAATCAGAACATTTTTTTTTTTACTTTTCCCCCCACGGTCGGTGGAGAGAACAATTCGAAGGTCCGGGCAAAGCAAACAATAACAAAACAAGGTATAAAGTGAGTCGGGGAAGTGTTGTGTTTGTTGCAGCGGCTCGTGGGGTTATGCGTTGCCGCTGGCTGGAACGCTTTTGGTTGTTGGCAAGTTCCTGCCCCCTTTACACGGCTTTTTGCTGAAGGACTCGAGCGGATACTTGAGGCAAAACTCTGGAAAAGGGGAGGATCTGACTACGTCACCGACTGCGTAATCGTTTCTCTGTCTCTGGTGGCGGTGGCGGCAGTAGTAGTTGGTTGGTTGGGTTGGTTGGTTTGGAATGGAGGATTCTCTCTCTCTCTCTCTCTCCTTTTGATTTTTCAGTTTTACTGAGTTTCTCTTTTAGCTCCATCTCTCTCTGGAACTATTTTTTTTTCTTCTTATTATTATTATTATTATTATCTTTATTTTTTTTATTTAGGTATGATTTTTTGGTAAAAAAGAGAGGGAAGCGGATCAAGTAACACACGGTTTCTGATTCGATGGTCGCTCTCGCGATGGCCTGCCCACTTTTTCTCTTTTTCCCTTCGATTCTATGCGACGTTTTCGTATGAGCGGGCGTGTAAAATGCCGATTTGTGTTTGTGTTTGTGTTTCTTTATTATTATTTATTTATTTAACTTTTAGGCTGGTTACCCCTTTTTTCTTCTTCTTCTTCTCCGCTATTGTTCCAAGATATGTCTCCGAACACGTCAATGGCCCTTTTTTCTCTCTCGCTCTCTTTCTCTGCAAGGTTTTGTCCTACCGACAGTAGTCTATTTTGTTTGGTTTTTTTGTGTTTTGATTGCGTTGCCGGTCGTTTAATGTTATTGATTATTATAATTTGAAAATTTGGTACTTTTTCTTTATTTTTCTCTCTTTTTTTTTTTTTCAAAAATTTTAAATACAACGAAGTTTCGATTATTCAGACGTTTGGCTTTGTTTTAATTTATTTCCCTTCGATTCTATGCTACGTTTACGTCTGAGCGGGCTGATTTGTGCATATTTCGTTTTTGTTTTTTGTATTATTATTACTTATTTATTTACTTAACTTTAAGGCTGGGATTACACTATAAAAGTTTGATAAAAGATATTTTACAAAACTTGAAAAACGCAACTAGTAAGCCTATTGTTCGAATGTAACCGATGCGCTTATCGGTTGAATTTTTCCAGTTTTATCAAAGAATTTTTTTCAAACTTTTATAATGTAATCTCGGCCTATAAGGCTGGTTAAATATCTCTCTTGATATTTTTATAAAATACATCTTTGCAAGTTTCTGTCTTATAAGCAGCGCCGTCTTAAGAGCATCATGGGCCCCCGGGCCGAGTGATATTTCTGAGGCCCTACCTAGTAAATTCTTGAAAATTTCAACCAAGTCTAATTTTTGTGAGGCTCCTTTTCTCTCGATACCCCCCGGGTGGGCCCATGCCTTAAGACGACACTGCTTATAAGTGGCATTTTATTTTACTTTATTATTACATTGTGGTCGTTTTATATTGTTGATTATTATTATCATTACTTATTTAACTTTTAGACTGGTTACCTTTTTTTGTTATCTGCTATTGTCCCAAGACATGTCTCAGAATACGTCAATGGCTCTTTTTTTCTCATTCTCTTTCTCTGCAGTCCATGTTGTTCCGCAAGGTTTTGTCCTACCCAATAGTAGTCTATTTTTTTTGTATTTTAATATCGTGATGGTCGTCATTCATTATTCTGATTCGAAAATTTAGTAATTTTCTTTGTTTTTTAATTAAATATTTGTTAACGTTTTTGGAGAACTTTGAAAACGACAAAGATGTGAAATTTGCGATTATTGAGACGCTTTGGCTTAATTTTAATTTCGTTCCCTCCGATTCTATGCGACTTTTTCGTTTGATTGGCTGATTTGTGTTTATTTCGTAATTATTATTAATGCTTATATATTTAATTTTGAGTCTGCCTTTCCTTTTTTTCTCCCTGCTATAAGATACGTCTTTGGCAAATTTCTGCCTCATCACCAGTATTATATTTTAATTTATTAAATTTTATCATAATAATATTCCTTCGTTGTCATTTTACATCGTTCGTTACCGTTATTCGGAAATTCATAATTTTTCTATATTTTTCAGTGAACTTTGCTAGTTTTCTTCGCACTTTTTTTTTTTAAAATCGGTTTTTAAAATTTTCAAAAGAAAAAGACAAAAATGGAAAATTTTCTATTATTCAGATGCTTGGATTAATTTTTCTGTTTTTCCTTTCGATACTATGCGACGTTTTCGTATGAGCGGGCGTGTGTAAAATGCCGACTTGTGTTTGTTTCTTCATTATTATTAATTATTAATTTAACATTTAGGCTGGTTATCTTTTTTCTTCTTCTCTGCTATTGCTCCAAAATATGTCTTCCAACACGTCAATAGCCTTTTTAATTCTCATTCTCTTTCTCTGCAGTCCGTGCAGTTTTGCAAGATTTTGCCCTACCACCGGTAGTGTATTTTGCATTTTTTTTTCATTGCATTGCGGTCGTCGTTTTATGTCATTAATTATTCTAACTCGAAAATTCGGTGTTTTTTCTTAATTTTTTAATTATCTAATTTTCTTTAACGAAATTTAAAATATGACCGCAAAAATAGAAACACATCACTGAGAGATGGTATTTTTTCGGCTTGAAATATACTGAGAAATTGAATTTTCTGGATGTTATGACGAAACTGATATTTGGAAAGAAAAGTCGCCACCGGGAATCGAACCCGGGTTCCCTTGCATACCGGGTAAGAGTGTGCTAACCAACACACCAGAGATACACTTTTCAATTCCTCATAACGCGCATTAGTAGCGTGAAGCGCTGAATTGCTGTAATTAAGGGAAGCTGCTACGACTCCACTCAGCGTTTCACGCTACTAATGCGTGTTACGGGGAATGGAAAAGTGTGTGTCTCTGGTGTATATTGGTTAGCTCACTTGCCCGGTATGTAAGGGGAGTCGGGTTCGATTCCCGGTGGAGGCAAATCCCTTTTCTTTCCAAATATCAGTTTCGGCATAACATCCAGAAAATTCAATTTCTCAACATTACTGAGACGTTTGACGTTGTTTTCAATTTGTTCCCTTCCATTCTAGGCGACGTTTTCGTATGAGCCGGCCGGTTTGTGTGTTTATTTCATTATTATTATTTATTATTACTTATTTATTTAACGTTAGAGCTGGTTAACTATCTTTCTTCCATTGTTCCAAGATACCTATATCTTCCGTAAGATTGTGCCCTGTCCTTTTATTTTATTGGAATCTTTTTATGTTATTGATTATTGTTATTTGAAAAAATAAAATATTTTTCTTTATTTGAATTTTTTCAATGAACTTTACAATTTTTCATGTTCCATGGTATTTTAAAATAATGGCAAAAATAGAAAATTTTCGATTTTTGAAATGTTTGGTGTTTTTCCTCCTTCGATTCTATGCGACGTTTTTCGTATGAACGGGCTGATTTTTGTTCATTTCATTATTATTATTATTATCATTTATTTAACTTTACTGCTAGTTACCTTTTTGTTCTCCGGTAATGTTCCAAGATACGTCTCCAAACACGTCAATAGCCTTGCGGTGCGGTCCGTGCTGTTCCGCAAGGTTTTCTTCTATAAACGGTAATTTTTTTAATAGCATTGCGGTGATTTTATACCATTGATTATTATTGTTATTTGAAAACATGTAATTTTAACTTCATTTTTCAACCAACTTTACTAGATTTCGCATTCTTGTAGTTTTTTAAGAATTTTCATAAAAGTTACCATAAATAGAAAATTTTCGATTATTTGAGATGTTCGGCTAAATTTTTCTCTTTTGCCTTTCGATTCCATGTGACGTTCTGCGGAAGGGCATGTAAAATGCCGATTCCCGTCTGTATCTTTATTTTGGCTACTAGTAACTTATTTATTTAGTAATTTTTTTGAATTTTTCTCTGCAGTCCGTGATGTTCCCCATGTTTTTGTCCTAGCACCGGTAGTTAATTTTTTTTATTGATGCATTGCGGTCGGTTTATATCATTGATTATCATTATTAGTTTAATTTTAATTGTCTCTTTTATTTCAAAAATTAATTTTACTATTTTTGTTTTATACAAAGGTTTTTTAACAGCTGTTTGATGCGAAGATATATTTTGGAAAAAGAGAAAATTCAACTGCCCCTGCGGTGAATCGAATTTCACTTTTCGGATGAAAGTCCTAGACCAGTGTTTCTTCACCTTTTTCATCTCATGGCCCCCCTATGGATCACATTTTATTCTCGTGGCCCCATGTGCATCCAGGGCCCCCCTTTACTCTCATCCAAGAGTGAGATACTTTCTATTTTTAATTATGAATGCAATTTTAATAGATCAGGTCAATCTCTAGAACCCTGGCTAGGTACGGATTCAAATGATGGATTATCATCTCTCCCAGGAGTCAAATTATATGGTAAAAAAGGGTCTGTGTAAAATACGAGACGATCCAACGAACATGCACGATAAATCAACCCTCCCAACACATCAACTGTTGCTCTGGCGGCCCTCCATACTTAGCTGGTACTAGATCTGGTCCAAATCCCATATAGTGCAGTCCCCCTCCCTCCATTTTAGACATGAAGACCCGGGTCATGCCCGCATGGCATTCACCCAAGGGTTAAGATGCCCTGGCTCTGTGGACGGATATGAAAGTAGTAATATTTTTCAACCATGTTTCACTTTTAAAGCTTTTCTCTTCACAGCTCTCTATGACTCCCTTCACCACCTGTCGTAAATAGAATATCCCATTACCGCAAGGGGGCCTTATGGCCCCAGGTTGAGAACCACTGCCCTAGACCACTAGACTACAAAGAATATCTCTATCTTTCCTTGGAGCTCGCGTGCGCTGAACGGAACCGTACATGGACGGTCGGGTCTAGTCTAGGACGTTCACCCGGAAAGTGAAAGGACGTGGGTTCGATTCCCCACAGGGACAGTTGAATTTTCTCTCTTTCCAAAATATATCTTCGCATCAGCCAGCTGTTAAAAACCTTTGTATGGATAGCGGAGAATGATATCATCCTCGGATATTTCTTTATATGTCCGTGAATAGAAAACTTTCGGTTATTCAGACGTTTGGCTTTAGTTTTTGTCAGTTTGGAATTTATAAACGATTATAAATGGCGTTGTTTTTGATGACTTGAAATTCATAATAAAATTATGGCTAGATTCTCTCTGTGGGAATTACAAAATTATTTGTCCACAGATAATAAATAATTCAAAAGTCTTGAAAATTTAATTTCAATTAAATGAAAATTATTCAGTTGTATCATAGTTTCCTTAAATTTCTGTTCTCTATGGTCCCCTTCTTCAAAATTTTTTCTCTCTCATCGCTCCCTAATTCAAGCAAAGCCATAGGATCCTATGCTATACCCATAGCTTCTATCGCCTCTCGGACCACTCCATCTTCCCGCAGGGGGCGATATTGCCCACTTTGGGAAACCCTGAGTTATATGGAACTAATATTGGTATTATTCACATGATTATGATTAGAAATCTAAGCCTCAGGGACGGATCTTGAATCCAGCAACCTACGCGGTCGCAGAAGGCGCCAACTGAAGGGGAGGGGCGATTTTTTTATCACCAAAATATTATCCGCTTACAGTTGAAAAATATCCAGAACCGGCTCTGTGTTAAGTCTACAGTATAACTGTTAGTCTGTAGTCTGTCAAAAAAAATTTCAGACAATTTATTCACCCTTGGGTTAAGAAAGATTGTTAAACTTTTTGGCAACTGTACACCCCCCCCCCCAAATTGGAAAAAATTTGTACCTCCAGATTATTAACGCATGCAATGACAAATCCATGCTTTCATCGGTACCCAAAACTAATATCTGATTAAAACTGGTGTATCTCAATGACCCCAAATTATTTAGCTGGCCGCTTTTGAGCAGTGCCGTCTTAATACATGGGCCCACCCGGGCACGGCACGGGAACCTCAAGAGGAGATGGGGGGCTTCAGAAAAGTGAGATCTATTTGAAATTTTCGGGAATTAGCCTCATAGGGCCTCAGAAAAATCCCTTGGCCCTTGGGCCCATGATGCCCTTAAGACGGGCCTGCGAAAGCATGGCTATTGCGGTCATTCAATATACGTTGACTTGTATCAATACCAATTTTACACCAGCAATGGCAACACATTCAATTTAATTAATTAACAACTACAGGATGCAATAAATTAAAGAACTATGAATGACCTCCGTCAAATGTAAAAACACAAAAAATAATCCAATACTTATTTGAATATCCGCTTACTAGCTCCAATACCGCCATCTATCGCAGGGCAAGTCAGATCCCGGACTCCACCAGTACACAGTCCACGCGGAAATAGGGAGACATGATAACAACAAAACCAAAACCAGATACAAATGGAGAGTCCGGAGGCAATTCGGCAATATAATCATTGCCAATAGCCGTTATAGCCACTGACCTATAACTCTCCCGCAAACCTCACGATAAGAGAGATGGGGGGGAGAAAATCTCCTCGCTCCCGCTCCCCACTCTCCCCATCGGATTTACTCCCGATAGCTTTTTCTCCCCGCAAATACCATCTACCTACTTTATCATTATCCGCGACTCGACTTAGTGGTCAGTTTCGGGGGGGAAAAGAAGCGTTTTTCTATTGTGTGTTGACCATCATCTTCTTGAACAAATAATTTCAAAAAAAAAAAAAATTTTTAATTAAATTCAATTTTCTTGATTTTTTTAATAAAAAATGAAATTTTCGTAATTTTTTTTTTTTTTTCTTTTTATCATTCTTTTGATTATTCGATTTTGAAAACAAAATCCAAAAGTAATGAATAAAAAATCGTCCCATGGAATAAAAGGAGTCTCAATCTCCGCCCCGCCCACCGGACGAACGCACCAGCCAATCAACGAGCTTGGCCACGCCTTCTTTGGACGCGCGCGCCAACTATTTCTTTACGAATAATAGTCAGGAATGATAGTATTTTTTTCATTCCTTTTTTTCCGCCATCTTCCTTTTTTATATTATTATTTTTCTATCATTCTTCAAAAATATTTCGGGAATGTGAAGATATCATAGATGTGACAAAAAAAATTATAATTAAATAATTCCTCATCTTATAATCACTTTTTAATTAAAAAATACTATAATCATTAAAGTATTAAATTATTTCGTTATCCGGCACTGATGAATTTTCTCGATATTATTTCTATCTTACCGGAATACAATTTTACGAATAGTAATAATTTTTTTAATTATAAAAGATATTTTTGTTATTTATAGTTATTTATAATTAGTAATTAAATTTTCTGTATTTCGGAATTTAATTTAAAAAAATTAATTTCGGTAGGTATTATTTGGATTTCTTCCCCGAATAAGGAAAAAATTTAATAAAAATTAAAAGAATCTAAATTTAGAGGAATTTTTCTGTGTGATATTCCTGAAATTTTATTAATTGTGTTAATTAATTAATTCTTCAAGGTCTTTATACCAATACGACTTAATATCGACATAATGGAGGAAAAAGCGCGGAAATGCTAGCGCCATCTATTGACTTGGATCGGAAATAGACACGTCACGTACGTCTTTCGCTATTTGGAAGTTATAATGAGATTTTATAAGCAGTAAAAGCTGAGAGAGAGCGAGGGCCGCTTCACGGAAATCGGGCCGCAAAATTTTACGGCCCATTTCTACTTCTACAGTGAAGCATCTTATTTCTCATAATAAAATCAGTCACTGAAGTTAAAAAGATAAATTATAAGATCGACTAACCCATACAAGCTCAACCCATGGCCCACGTGTCAAATGTGGCCATCGGAGTCATCTGATGTGGCCCGCGACAAATTACCAAACCACTCAAGTGGCCCACAAAAGATTATCAAATCATTCAAGTGGCTCGCGGCGCATTTCCCAAAATGCCAACGGCAGTTGGAACTCACTATCAATTAAACGACCCACGGCACACCTCGAGTTCACTCAAGTGGCACGCGGCACATTTTCGAATCACTCGATTGGCCTAGGGCAACTGCCAGATCTCTCAAGAGGCACTTAGCACACTTACACATCCCTTAACCGGCCAGCGGAATTTTTATACATAATTTTAGTCGAGAGATCTCTCAAGTGGCCCGCGGCACACTTTCAGATCACAACACATTTCCAGATACCTCCCGTGTCCCGCGACACCAGTGCCGTCATAATGCATGTGCCCACCTAGGGACGGTCCGGGGGCCTCGCAAAAATGAGATCGGGTTGAAATTTTCATGAGTAAGCACGTAAATTTGTAAGCAAGCATTTCAGTAAGATAGGGCCTCAGAAAAACCACTTGGCCCAGGGTCCCATGATGCTCTTAAGACGGCCGCGGCATATTCACAAATAACTAAAGTGACCTGCGGCACCTATGCAGATCGGTAAAGTGACCTGCAATCACTCAAGTGATCCGCGACACAATTTTAGAGCACTTAACTGGCTCGGGGTGAAGTTTCACTCACTATTTACAGATAACTTGTGGGACCCACGGCACAGTTCGAAAGCAGTTAAGCTACCCGCCGTGCATTTCCACATCCTTAAGTTACCCGTGGCGTATTCCCAGATCACATAAGAGGCCCTTGGCTCATTTCCAGATCACTTAATTGATCTGCGGCACGGTTTCAGAGCACTTGAGTAGCCCATGATGCAGTTTCACATCACTCACTTTAACAGACTTGCACATTAATCACTTGCACATTTTCAGATCATTTAAGTGACCATATCACGGTTTCAGAACACGAGCAGTCCATGACACATTTTCAGATCGATCATTAAGTGACTGCGGTACTCTTTAAGAGCAATTAAGCGGACCGTGGTGCAGTTTGACATCGCTCAAATGGCCCGTCATTGATTTAAAAATGTATCGTGGGCCACTTAAGTGATCTAGAACAGCAACGCAGGTTACTTACGTGATCTGTGGATCACTTAAAGGCTCTGAAACTATGCCACGGGCGACTTAAGCAATATGGAACTGTGCCGCGGGTAATATAAATGATGTGGAACTGCACCGATGGTCACTTAAATACCCTGAAACTGTACTGCGGGCCACTTAATTGATCTGTAAAAACGTCATGGGGATAACTCAAGTGATCTGAAAATACATCACGGATCTGTAAATATGTCGCTAGCTGCTCGGGCGATCTGGAACTGTGCCGAGTGTAACTTAAGTGATATAGAACTGAATATGCCACGGGCCACTTAGCTGATGTAAAATTGCACCGCGGGTCATTAAGCCATCTTTAAATGTGACGCAGGTTTAAGTGTGATCTGGGATTATACCGCGGGTCACTCAAGGGATATGTAAATATGCCGCGGATTCCTTTTAAATTATCTGAAACTGTGCCTCGGCTTCTCTAAATCAGTGCTTCCCAAAGAGGGCAATATCGCCCCCGTGGGGTGATGGAAGGGCCCAAAGGGGCGGTAGAAGCTTTGGGTTTAGTATAGGATTCTACGGGTTGGTACGAGTTGTGGAACGATAAGAAAAAAAAAATTGAAGAATGGGAGTTTGGGAAACTATGCTCTAAATGTACCGCGGGCTACTCAAGTGATGTGAAGCGTAAGTTACTAAAGTGATCTGTATATGTGCCACAAGTCACTTAAGTGATCTGTATATATGCCACGAGTCACTTAAGTGATCTGTATATATGCCACGAGTCACTTAAGTGATCTGGGAATGTGCTACGGCCCATTTAACTGATCCGTAAATGTGCCACGCCACAGGGCGATTGAATGCTTTGAAACTGTGCCGTGGGTGACATAAGTAATGTGGAACTGCACCGAGGACCACTAAAATGATCTGAAACTGTGCCACAGGTCACCTAAGTGATCTGTAAATACGTCACGGGTCACTCAATTGATCTATAAATGCGGGATCCAGAAATTTCGCCTCCGACTTTTCACCCCCGATGTTTCATCCTCGCTACATTTCGCCCCTGGCATTTCGCTTGCCCTGAATGTATGAGTGACGAGTGAGTAATCTTGTAAGTGAACTGACTGAGTGAATGTGATCAAGTGATTGGGCGAGCGACAATATAAGTGGGTGAGTGACCGTATGTGCAAGTGAGTGTGGGTGACCGTATGAGGAAGTGAGTGTGGGTGACCGTATGAGGAAGTGAGTGTGAGAGTGACCGTATGAGGAAGTGAGTGTGAGAGTGACCGTATGTGCAAGTGAGTGTGGGTGACCGTATGAGGAAGTGAGTGTGGGTGACCGTATGAGGAAGTGAGTGTGAGAGTGACCTATGAAGAAGTGAGTGAGAGTGACTGTTTGAGTAAGGCAGTGTGAGTGACTATATGGGTGAGTAAATGACCATATGAGTGATCAAGTGAGTGGCCATATGAGTGATCAAGTGAGTGACCATATGAGTGATCAAGTGAGTGACCATATGAGTGATCAAGTGAGTGACCAAATGAGTAGGTGAGTGACTAGATAAATAGGTGAGAGTGAATGACTATGAGTGAGTGAATAACTATATGAGTGAATGAGTGACCAAGTGAGAGTAGGTGAGTGACTATATGAGTGAGTGAGTGACCAAGTGAGTAGGTGAATGACTACATAAATAAGTTAGAGTGAATGACTGTATGAGTGAGTGAATGACCATATGAATGACCAAGTGCCTGACCGTATGAGTGACCAAGTGAGTGACCGAGTGAGTGACCGTATGAGTGACCAAGTGAGTGACCGTATGAGTGATCAAGTTGATGACCGTAATCTGGAAATCCACCGCTGGCCACTGAAGCAATGTAGAACTGCACCGCGGGTCAAAAGTCATTTGTATAAATATACCTCTTACGTCATTTCCACAAAATAACATCTGTAGTCGCGGGCCGCACCAGACAGATCCGAGCGCCACATTTAGCCCGCGGGCCATAGATTCAGCATATAAGTCGTAAAACAATCGATTCTAAACATTAATTCCCCGATCCAAAAAACCATTCAAAATTCAAATATCAAACTAAAACGCAATCCGGATAAAAAAGTAACAATCCCTTCAAAACAAAATCGAATGGAATTTATGGAATTTAGTTTCTTTTTAAAAGACATCATGTCGAGGGGGTTTGATTCTTCAAAAAAAGAATAAAAACTCGATGATAAAAGAAGCAAATAAGGATTCCGGAAAAAAAAAACCCGGAAAATCTCCAGTTTTTCCTCAAATGTGTGAAAAAAATGGCTGAAAAACGCACAAAAAAGTCCCATTACGACAAGATATTTATTCCATATCCCTTCTTATCTCGACCAAGATGAAGGAATAAGAAAAACTGAGTAAGATCAGGGGGAAAAAGAACTTATCCTGTTTTTTTCGCTGAAAAATGTCACTTTCCCGGAAACACAGCAAGGAGAGAAATTTCCGTAATCGTTTCTATGCAAATCATAGAACTGAACGGTTTTTTTTTGTTACGAAACGAACAAAATAGAAGTTGAAGTATCACAAAAAAAAAATGGGAATAAAAACCAGGATTCTCCTGTTTTTTTTTTTTGTTTTTTGGGATTCCGAAATAGATGTTCGACATCCCAGTGTTCTTAGGGATGCCCTATTTCGTTCCGGTTTTACTCGAGAGAGAGAGGATTCCATCACGTGACCTAACTGTGGACTTTCCAAATATTACCGAAAAATGAAATTGAACCTGTATCGCGAATGCATGCTCAACGATTGGCCAGTGGGTCAAATGCGGGCCTTGGATTCATCTGATGGCGGCCCGCGGCCCCGAATCTAATTTTGTAAAAATGAATTAAGCGATACATTTTTACAGATGAGTTTTGGCACCAGGTGCGGTTCCACATCCCCTAAGTGCCCGTGAATTACTCTCGGATCAGCCCGCGGCACATTTCCGGATCATTTAAGTGTCCCGTAGCACATTTTCGGATTACTTAAGTGACCCGCAGTGAAGTCCCAGATCAGTTAAGTGTCCCGCGGCACATTCCCATATCAACTGAGTGACTCGCGGCATAGTTCCAGTGCTCTTAGTGGCCCAAGGTATGTTTAAAGGTCAGTTACGTGGCCCGCGCCACAGTTCGAGATCTTTGAAGTGACTCGCGGCATGTTTACATATCACCGCTGCTCAGTTCCAGAGCGTTTCGAGTGAACCCGATGCATTTTCGGATAAATTATGAGCCGCGGTGCAGTCCCAGATCACTTAAGTGTCCCACAGCACATTTCCCAGATTATTTAAAGGACCATAAAGGCATATTTGCAAATCGTTTAAGTGAACCACAGCACATTTATGCAGGGCCGTTTTGAAACATGGGCCCACCGGGCAAGGTCCGGGGGCCTCAAGAAAAGAGGGAGCCTCAAAAAAAAACGAGTAGCTGAATTTTTCGAGAATTTTCCAGGTAGGGCGTCAGGCACCCACAATCACTTGGCCCGGGGGCCCATGATGTTCTTAAGATGGCTCTGCATTTATGCATCGCTTGAGTGACCCGCGGCATATTTACAGATCACTCTTGAGCGACCCGTAAAATAGTTCCAGAGCACTTAAACGGCCCGACGCACATTTACAGATAATTTGAGTGACCCGCGGTGCAGCTTCACATCACTTAACCAAGTGAGTGACCGTATGAGTGAGTGTGAGTGACTGCGTGGGGGTGAGTGAATGATGATGTGTGTGATCAAGTGAGTGACCATGTGACCACGTGAGTGATCGGATGAGACAGCAAGGAGAGAAATTTCCGTAATCGTTTCATGCAATCAAATCATGGAACTGAACGGTTTTTGTTCAGGATTTTCCTGTTTTTTTGTTTTTTTTGTTTTTGGGATTCCAAAATAGATGTTCGACATTCCAGTGTTCTTACGGATGCCCTATTTTGTTCCGGTTTTACTCGAGAGAAAGAGGATTCCATCCCGTGGCCTAACTGTGGACTTCACTGCCGAAAAATAATGTGAACTGTATTGAATGCCTGCTTAACGATTGGCCAGCGGGCAAAATCCGGCCAATTCATTTGATGTTGCCAGCGACAAAGAGCCTAGTTTTGTAAAAATGAACTAGGCGGCACATGTTTTTTGCTTTTTTTTTGCAGATAATTTTAGTGACCCGTGGGGTGCAGTTTCAAATCACTTTAGTGACTCGCGGTATATTTCCAGATCACTTGAGGTACGATAATGAATAACCCGTGGTATAATTCCAGAACCTTTGATTGATCCTGGGTACAATTTCACAGCATTGATGTTGCCCGTGGTAATTTCCCAGATCACTTGAGTGGCCCGCGGCACATATTTAGATCACTTAAGGAACCAGCGGCGTATTTACAGATCATTTAAGTGACCCGCGACATACTTGCAGGTGACTTGAGTGACCCGCGGCATATTTATAGATCACTTGAGTGAACTGCAGCGCAGTTTCACATCACTGAAGTGGCCCGCGGCACATTCCCAGGTCACTTAAATGGCCCCGCGGCACATTCTTAGATCACTTAAATGGCCTGCGACATATTCAACTCCCACATCACTCAAGTTATCCGCGGCACAGTTCCAGATCACTCAAGCAGCTGGCAGCATATTTATAGATCACTTAAGTGACCTGCGGCACAGTTTCAAAGAATTTAAGTGGTCCTCCGCGCAATTCCAGATCACTTCGGCGGAACATTTCTGGATCGTTTACCGGTTCCATGCTTATTTTTAGGAACTTCCTAATGATGGGATAGGGAGAATTGAAGCTTCTTGGACTGGAGAAAATGAGTCATGTTGAGTCATTTCCAGACTATGGGCCCTAGAAGAAGACCATGAAGAAAGCACCTGGGCTCGCAAACACCAAAGACCGATTGGCCAGCACTTGGGCAGTCAGCAAGGCCAAACGAACTCAGAGCTCAGGAGAGCGAAAATATGTGTGTGAGTGTAGGGCCCGCCAGAGAGACCTCAACATAGACAGAGAGGAGGACCACGAGATGGGCCAAGGGGCCTGCAGATACCAAAGGCCGACAACTACGAAAAGAAAGCAAGGTCTCAACCAACCAATGAGGGCTGACCTGGGAGCCCACCACCCAATGGCAACAATGGCAAGGCGGCAAGGGCACAACCGAACACTGGGACTCACCTGGGAGCCCACCAATCAAAGTTCCATTAGCTACACTTTAAGAACCTTACTCGTATGAAGGCAAGAGCTTCGCCGTATAGGCAACTGTCACGAGGCAGTGCCCTGAAAACTGCGCCAACTAGGCATATGCTCGATGGGGGGGGGGGGGGGCTTAACTTTACAGGCTGGACCACGACTGACCAAATGTCGTGAGGAAGCTGTATGGACCATGTGTTCATTTGTAAACTTTGTATATGATCGCATATCCCCCACCAAGAGGGTTCAGGAAGTCGGGGAGACACTCACACTTCCGGCACAACTCAATCGGTAGTAAATTGCTTGAGGCGATAGACCGAAGTAGTGCTCAGTTTGAATGAATGAATGAATGAATGAATGATTTCCAACATCAAAATTATGACTGAAAATAAGTCATTAGATAGTTCAGAATACACCAACCTGAATTATAGACACCTTGTATAAGTTTTGGTACAATTTACCTCTTGACCACATAATAACTGACCCTCAAACTTCTAGTTCGACGGGTATGGAGTTATATCCAGTGCCGTCTTAACGCATGGGCCCACCCGGTCATGAATGGCCCGGGGGCCTCACAAAAATAAGAACTAAGTGAAATTTCCGAGAATTTTCCAAGTAGGGCCTCAGGAAAACCAATTGGCCCGGGGGGCCAACGATGCTCTTAAGACGGCCCTGGTTATACCTTTCGGGTACACCTTGTCATCCTTAGAATCCCTGTTTACATGGGCAATGGAAAAAGCGGGTTTAAAGCCCGCTTCATGGATTTTCACCAAAACCCGTTTACATGGACCGGCACTTTAACCCTACTTTTCAGGTGTCATCAGAGGTCACGTGAGTCGGCCGGTTCAATTCGCCGCGCAAAGGATTATAGGAAAGGAGGTTACACTCCCCAAGTATCCCCAACAAAGAAGGGGCAATTGCTGCTCCCGCATTTTTTTCCCTACGAGGGAAAAAAAGTTGTCAAGCGAGTGCTGGAACTCCCAATACTACCGCAATATTGCGCATGTGAACGGGGCTAGAGAGCGCTTGATCCACAATTAGGACCGGGTTCGTAAGGCAATTTAAATTCCGCAAGTAAAATTTTATACTTCGAACGGCAGTTGAAGATTCAATCTCCCGGAACTATAGCTATAAAAGGGCCGGACTTGGAGTGATGTGCAAAGAGTACTGGGCCGTAAAATAGAATTAAAATTAATTGACTATGTATACAGGGTGTCCTGTGTGTGCTAATGCAGCCTTTATCTCATCAACCGTCCGTTGTTGAGGTATAGTTTCAAAATAAGAAAATCTAAATCTTTATACAGCCTCCCTGTACTCTGATTTCCGATTAAAAAGTGGTTGCCCTGTCTTCCCTGAGGCCAACGGAAAAAATTTCAAGTTTTTAAGTGCAATATTCGCTGAGATATTCGAATTCAAAAGCCCGAGTAAAGTTGCGAAAGGACAGCATAAATGAGGGAAGGGATCGTTGTCCGTTAATTTTTTGCTGTTCTTTCATATTCCGATTTTCGAATTCAAATATTTTAGCGAATATTGCATTTATAAGCATTTTTCTGTTGGCCTCAGGAGATACAAATACAACGCCACAACAGGCAAATTGCCCAACGATGTGGCTGACTTAAGAACATCATGGATCCCCGAGCCATTTTTTGGAGGCCCTACCTACTACACCACACATGCACCCACAGTCCATGGTATGTTAAAAATTCATCGACGTCTAAAGGGGATCAGGGGATTCATTTTGAAATACCAAATCACTTATGTGGCCGTGACAGATTATTTAATCATTTAAACTCGCCAAAAGTTTCAGTCATCTCATCCAGAGATTTTCAACATGTAGCCACATGGTCCCCCAACTTGTGGTCTTACGATATTTTGAATGGGGGCCGCTGTTCAAAATCACGTTAAAGGGGGAGAGCCTTGACAGGTGTTTAGGAGGCCACATTGAAAAGAAATACAGACGTGAAGAAATAAACTTTATAGTGAAATGTAGTGGGGAAAAGTGTGACTACACTTTCAGAATCCGGCAGAACTGCCCATAGAATTTGGGCCATCTATCATCACAACACACGGTATCCATTCAGGATTGGCACAGGGGGATCAGGTGGTCACATAATAAGATCTGATACTATGATTTTATAAATTTCGAGAGCAGGTATGTAAATATGCCAGCCAAGTACGAGGCCCCAGAATATGGGTTTAGCCGGGGCACCATGATGTTGAAACGGCCCTGCATAGAACCTCTACAAAAGGGGAAGTTCTATGTACCAAGAAGTCCGGGTATCGTCTTTATTTATATAATTTTTGTTTACTATAAATTAACTGAAAAAATGAATTCATTAAGTAGAAAAGGAAGGGGGGAGAGCCCTGGATATAAGACAATGAGGGATAATGGGGCAACGCGAAAAAACTATGTTCCAATGAGCCCATGGGCGAAAATTGTTCTAATCGTCTAGCTCTAGCGTGTGGGGTCGTGAATTGCTTTTAATACTATGGACTCGAGACAACTCTTATCGTATTTGATTTTTCGCGCCAAAAATTCGCTGTGGAGAGGCCAGTGGAAAATCTGTCCGGGGGGCTCATCAAAGACCCCAGTCTAAGGGTCTTGTTGCAGGATATGGGGGTCATGGAAACAGCGAACGATACAAAACGCATCGCAATTCATTATCCAACCCCTTTTATAGAAGTTTTCAAGACCGATTCTCTCAAAAGCGAATCCCCGGCTCCTCGGGTTCTTAATCCAAGTTATGATCTTTGTTGGGAAAACAAACGCATTGTCTTCCGAAACGAACAAAAAACTAAAAGGGAGCTCTATAATATGCTTTTGCCAGGAAAAGTGTACGTGCCTCCAAACAAGGTGTTAAGGCTTCTCTCTCTCTCTCTTTCTAGGCATGTTTGTATGGATGTGCCCGCTATAGGGTTATGCATAAAGAGAAATCAGGAGGGGGTAGACCAACTCAGGTAGGGGGTTAGGCAGTAAAACGGGGCCCCCCTTGGAACTTTCACTGCAATTTTTCCCGCCACCGCACTCATCCCCTCACCAATTTAACACTCCGTCGCTATGAAGAGTCGTCGTCTTTTCGAAGATGAGGAGCATTCATTTACATACATATATGTCCGCTCTTGTGTCGCAATCCTTCCAGCCCACCTTATAAATTGCGGTAGGACAATCGCTTTTTCGGGTAGCGATCATGCAAGTCGCATTTTGATGTGTCGTTACTGCCGATGTTAGCCGCTCGCATTTATTCTCTGCTGTACGTGAGAATGGGGGCCATGAAGACATTGCGTTTTTACACGTTTCCTGGTGGATTTTCGGCAACAAATCTGAAAACGTATTGTTTAGCTAACAGCTATAAATCTCGAAACTGGTATCTCCTTTTACATCTGGAAAATGAGGGAAGAGAGATTCGAATGGAGTTGATTGTTCTTTCCTCATCTAAAATCCCTGCCTTCATCTTTTTTATGCCAATATAATGCCAAAGATAATGACGAGAAAAACCGGTTTGACTACAAGTCAACAAGTTAAACCAGTTTGACTACAAGTTAACAAGTCAAATTGGTTCCCCCGTCTTTCCAGAAGGAAAACGATTACTGAGAATGGAGAAATCTTTCTTTCCACCATGATAATTAACAAAGGGGAAGCAAAAATTTTATTTATTTACCAATTACTGTGGAAGAACTTGCAAAACTCTTACCCCACTTGACAAAAATAATGCATTATTTCTAACAATGTTAAGTCGAGTTAACTCGTCCAATTCAGGAAACCGTTTAATATTTTCTTGGGTATTCTTATTTTTTCTCATAGATCTGCATTCTGTGAATATCAACTTTTACTTAGCCATGTCGGTTAATCAGTCTGAAACCAGGAAAAAGAAACAAAAATTAAGGAATTGTATGAGAATGATCCTTTAAGATATCTTCGATATCAAGAGTTTTTTGTTATTGTTTGCCGTTTTGCCGAGGGGAGATTAACAATCTTTTTCAGCCTCAAAAGAGGAGACAACAAAAGGCTCTGAAGAGTACAAACCTTTAGAAAAGTTACCATAACCATCCCAAACAATGGAGATCTCGTGCTAGTTGCTCATCCAGATTTTTCAAGTGAAAAATACCCTTGTGGTGCGTGATCTGCTTCTGTAGAGACGCATTAAATACTTGGAATCGTTTAAGAAAATTCTAAGGAGATGTAGGTTGAGGGGTGGGGGTGGTAAAAATGCTCTTTAATTCAGCTTTAGCTTTTGGTTTGTTGTTCTCGTTTTAAACGCTTTTCTCTTGCAGATCTTAATTCATCATTCTATTCACTCTTTAACCGCACATCTTCTCGCACTTGGGTCCTTCGGAATCAACATCATAACTCAAAACAGAACTAAGACGCAAAGCATCTGTGGTAGCCCCTTTAGCTCCCCGTCATTCCTCTCTTTCTCTCTCTTACTCTCTTTGCAGCTTCTTAGTGTTATTATATAACAGAAAGATGGGGGCTTACAAAATTTTCTAAAGTTCAGACGTAGCAAATTACGTCTGGACAGAATTCCAATACCAAAGAAGAGTAATTGACTAAGCTAACGCTCCGCCTTCTATCCTTGTGGAGTTTGAGAGAACAAAGCAACCATCTGTTAATTAGCAAGCACACATAGGGAAATAGCAGCTTTTGCACACAGAAGTTGCTGCTGATATATTTCGTATAAGTCGCCAGAGAGAGAGAGAGAGAGAGAGAGAGATAAGCTTTTCAAAAGGTTTTGGGTCTGGTGATGGAAAGGAAGGGAAATGATCTGAAGCATATACCCATAGATAATAGAGGGAAGTTCAATATCGTCGTTTTCCTTCCTTCGCCTTGTTCAATGAATCGTAAGACTTTTCTGCGGTGGGATATGCACGTGTATACTTTTCCCTTAAACGAAAGGCTTTCCGTCATTTCCAACAAAAGATGGTCTGCTATGGTACATATATATATGTGTGTGTGTGACTCTTCCAGGCAAGAGAGAGAGAGAGACAGAGAGTGAGTGCTGTGGCCCCTTCACCCGTTACGTTTGTTCGACTTTTAACAGCGAGAGGTGGGAATTCGATTTTACAATTTGTTTCCTATTTGCCAATGGTGTGGTGTGTCGTCATCGTCTCCCTTGTGGGTTCTAGTGATGGAGGTTGAGGATGAGGAGACGGTTTACACACGCACACATCCGGGATAAAGAGGAGAGAATTTTGTCCCAGATTGACAACTTTGATGACTGGCTTTTAATGGAATGAGAAGACAATAGAAGTCTTCAGATGAAAGAATGCTTGTTTTCACCCCTGGCTTTTGTTGTTGGAACGACCTTTATCGATAATCGGTTACGGTTTTAAAGGCTTTTGGGAAAACAGGCTTTTCTAAAAATTTAGAACTCTCTTTCTCTCTCGTTTAAGCTTTTATTCACATTATCACTGATTGAAAACCCTAAATTTTTCGAACGTTTCCTTAAAGGCAAATCTTTCAACATTATTCGTAAGAGAATTCTACTTTCCACTTTTCTACATTAATATTTTCACTAAATCTTTCCAGATGAATCCTAAATTGCCATATATGAGGATTGGTGAGGTGAGAAAGCCCCTCGCGATGAAATATACATAACAATTACAAGTGACTGTCTTGATCCTGAAGGCAGCGATCCAATTGTTTCGCCAGCCTGTGTAGGTACTTCTAAAAGTAAGCCCTCGAATGTGAGAAATATTAGTTTACGGTGTTCTCTTACTCGTACTTTCAGTTGATTTCTGAGGTCAAACAAGTGAAGGTCTGACTTGTAGGGATATTCCAGTTATTTTATAGATTGCGGCGCCCTAGTGGTGCAGTGATAAGATTCTCGTCTTCCACCGTGAAGGTTGCCGTCGAGGTCCACGGGTTAAAATCCAGGAAAGGACATCAAAAACAAATTCTTTACCTACCCAGTCTGGGGCTATCACCGATAGATGGCACCTTCATTTTTCGCCCAACTCCACTTGTTGGAAATTGCCGTATGACGACGTGACCGGTGTTGGTGTGTGGTAAAGTAGAAATAGTTATTTTCTAGGAGACCCCCCCCCCCTCCTCCCGCACTCAAAATTCTAGAAGATTTATTTTCTGTGTCGCGGCTTAAAAATTTCACTGTCTGACAGTTGACGGTGAGTTCCATGTTCAAGGAATTCAATCAGCAGCGGTCTTTTGTCATCGAAAATGGCAAAGCTTGGAATGAACTGATTGGGTCAGCCTACTCGTACTACTTCTTATACTGACTCCTGTATCCGAATGTGTAATGCCATTCTGGTGTAATATTTCGCACCTACATTTGAGGTGCTCTAAGATGTTTACTTTCTAAGACACGATGCAAACGAATCAGCAGTGGGCCTTGGTCATCAAAGAAGAACTAGGTACCATTTCATCCTTTCTCGGTTCATCTAGTCAAAATAGTGCAGCTGCCTTAGAGCTCTTGTGCACTGAGCTCTAAGGAAAAATTGAGTTATTCGTTGCCTTTGCAGTCTAGTGTCCTACGGCAAGTGAGAGGAGCTAGGTTCGATTCCCCGCAAGGGAGTTCTTCGCTTCAGACAGTTGTTAAAAACCTTCATATGAATAGCAGAGAGTGGCATCACACCAACACACATCCCAGCATAGCGCAGTTGTATCTTCAGCTGATAAAAACTGTCCCTGTAATCCCCCTCCTACAATCTCTCCTATATCTCATCAAGAAAAAGAATATATATAGAGGGAGAAGACTTGTGAGAACTTCATGTTAAGACACGTATTTCTGCAGCAGAGTCTGCGTTTTTTTTTTCATATCAGTTGAGAGAGTGCTTGGCTGGTGGGGGGAACTCGTTCGGCTGTGTTACCGGTCGACACAATCCCGTCCTAAGAGACACTGCGCTAAAATCACTTCGTTGACAGAGCCTAGTCGTGTTCGGTTTACCCTGTTTACCCCCTGCATCAGAGTCTTGTCAGTAAATGCATGCTGATGACAACTCGCAAGCAGGCTGACTGACTGGATAGTGAGCCTACTCTCGTACTGTTTCTAATCAAAGATCCGTCTTTCCAAACGCGTGACGCAATTCAGTATTTTTCGAGTAGCAATGACCGATTATGACTAGCTCCGAAAAAAAAACACCCACGTTGCAACTCTGACGTCTATTGAACAAAAAAAACCAACGAAGTCAATTAAAGAGTTTCAATAGAATGTGCCGTACAAAAATTCGCGAGCATGAAACACACACAAAGGCACAAGAAACGGCGTGGCCGCTGAAGTTCTGAAGTTCCGCGTATGTCATGCTTATTTAAAACAATGCGCATGTAACCTGCACTGGAATTTAGTTCAATTTGCTGCAGTATTTTTTCAGCAGTCCTCATCAACTTTCCATTTGATCACAGATTCCATCTACACGTTTTTCCGATTCGAGATAATCCTACTGTTGACTGCAGCCATTCCCCCCCACCCCCCTCCTATCCTCAGACAAAGGAAACAAGTGACAAATTGAAAATAGATATTATGCATATATTATAACAAGGCAGCAGGGAAAGGCGACAATCCCCGTTTTGGCTGTCGAGTGAGCAACTAATCGAATCCGGAACGGTAATTACAAAGCAATGCCATAAAAGAAGAGCATTCTGGTATTGTTGAATGCTTTTTTTCCCTCTATTTTTTTGGTAAAAAGGGGAAAAAAGGAGCATTACTCTGCAACATAGAAACAGATGCAACAGAGAGATATCCGTAAGCCAGATGTTTCTGAAAGGCACTTGATAAGGCGATTTCTTTTATCTCTTCCCTATACTCTCCTTTTTTTCCCTACGTTTCTAGAATATTCCATGTCTTTGTGTTCCCTATCTTCTGCGTAAAGTGAGTTTTTCCCACTTCGAGGTAAAATGAGTGTCTTTTAAAGGTTTTTTTATGTGTTTTTTCTCCAATTCAAATCAAACAAATTAATTGATTTCATGAAAGAAGTTTATTTTTTGCAATTTTCTGAAAAAGATTAAGGATTCTTACCCTATTTTTATCCTTTGAAGGTCAAGAAATAAGGAAAAAGCTTTGGCCTCGAAGAACTTTTTTTTGTTTCCCTGTTGTCGTTGGTTGTTCTTAGGTCCGATGTTTGGACATAGGATTACATGCAATTTCTTTGGAATCAACGGGGTTAAGTAAGGTTGGACTTGGTTGGGGGAAGTAAGACCCGAAGGCCCAAAACCATCGAGAAAGCTGTCTCAATCAATTTTTCGTTTGGGTTCCCTGTCTATTATAGGCAACAGTTTGAGCTCCTGTCTACCGATCGGGAAAACGGTATTAGGGTAAATTATGATGTATGTTCCCTCCATCATTCCTCTATAGGAAGGCTTTTGCTTATTTTCCCACCACTACTACTACTACTCCCTCCCATAAAAAAAAGAGCCAATGGTTTCCGCTGCGCCTGTCCGAGTTTATCGGTGTCCAGTTGACTGGTCAGTCGAGCGATTAAATTCGAAAGATAAGCGGCGAAACGGTTTCGGCCATTGAAGTTGGTCCATTTCCTTAGTTTAAGGAGAGGCATATATTTCTTCATTTTAGGGAAAGGGTTTTTTTGCTGTCTTTTTTTTCGGTTCCATCCTGCAATCAAATGCCGTTTTTTTTACAACGAGTCTATAAAGTTTTCTTGCCGTTCGTGACTATAAGTCTTAAAGTGTCTCGTGAGTGTCATATATATTGTAATCTGGTGTCTTCATCAATCGATATCATACGAGGCAATTCCTGCAGCCATCGGTCAGCATAAGAGAAAATTATGTGTTTTTCATAAGAGATATTAGTCTGTACCTTTAATATTTCTTATCTACGTGCATCCCGAGAAAAGTAATGATCATTATATTGAGTATGGGTTACGTATTGTAAAATAGTAAAGCATGGTCTGCTAAGATAGTAAATGCAGTGGTGTTCACGGAAGCCCGTTAAGTTGCTTGAACCTGATTCTGTACTCTGGGCCGTCTTAAGAGCATCATGGGCCCCCGGGCTGTCTTAAGAGCATCATGAGCCCCCCGGTCCAAGTGATTTTTCTGATGCTCTACCAGGCAAGTAAACAGGTTTACTCTCGAAAATTTCAACCAGATTTCATTTTCGGGAGGCCCCCGGGCTATGCCCGGGCGGGCCGATGCGTTAAGACGGCACTGTCTGTACTCTCAGAGTTATTAAACACCATTTACACAGGCATTTCCCTGATTTGAGTTTTGCCATGTGTCGAAGTTGCTGTATGGTGGCTTTTCTTCTGTTGATGGTCCCACACGATACTCACGCCCAAAAAATTTTGAAGATTCTTGATCTGGATTAGTGTTTCCCAACATTTTTTAAACCATACCCCACCAAAGCATATCTGAAATCCAGATGTCCTCCAGTAATTTTGAGTTGTCCCCCCCCCCCCCGGTGAAATTTCATTGTTTCATATCAAAAGGTTCTTTTGTTTGTTTGTTTTTTTTTTAAATGTAAGATTCATTTGTTTTTGTTTTGCCTCCTTAAATTTTAAAACCAGGGATCATTGCCCACTTCCCATTTCTGTCAACTTTTACTTAGTCAAAAAGTAGTGGTTGTTCTCTCTCTCTCAATCAGAGTTACTTCAGGAGACTTCAAGTGAGGTCTGTGAGCTTGGATGAGAAAACAATTAACTCATTTTGTGTTTACACTGCTATACACAGAATAATATTTTTAAAGGAGTTCTGGCTTTCATTTTTCTTCATTTTATTGGCATGGGGGGGGGGGTCTATGGACTTTTTCTTACTGGCACAAATATTCCGTGGAACACAAGACATTAAGAACCCTTAGTCAAACCCCCTTCCCCTGAAAGAGCAAAACAAAAGAAAGAAGTCGTCATGAAATTTTTAAAAATTAAAAATTTGAACTGATATAAAAAGTGAATGGAGTTCGGAAGGTTACTCTTTACAGAAAAACTATAATTGCCCCCTTAAAAAATCAAAGTGCCCCAGGTTGGGAATCACACAGATTTAGATGCTGTTTTATTTGGTGCGATCAAATGAAAGAAAAGTGATGAGATTGGCGTTCTCTGGAACTCACAATAAGCATAACATCAGCATGGCGTGATCTTCAACCTGTTGCTCGGGAGCACCGGAACCAAGAATGTTCGATGCTTTTCCATGGTTTTTTGTGCTCATGAGGTTTTGATCGGCACCTTAATTAAGCTATCCCACTGGAGTTTCATTGAAGATTTCACAGACCACTCTAATTTTACTTCAAGCATATCTCAATGTTGAGATATGTGTGCTCTTGTTATGAAATTAGGCATAAACGGTACTGGAGATTCGAATAAAAAATTGAAGACTCTCCAGTGTTACGTGTTATCAAAAAGAGGGATTCTTGATAAGAAGCAATGTGAGCATTTTCTGAAACAGCACTGTATTCAAAAGAAAGAATTCAATGGCAGACCGAAAGTAGTTACATTAACCATCTCCTTTGTGACCAAGATCCATTGCTGGTCGAGCTCTCTCAGCATGGGAACCACCGCCAACTGTCATGCGTACTGTAAGATATCGCAGCGATAAAATAAAAACATTCTGGAATATTGAGTAAGTGTGATTTGTTTTGATACGATAATACTCTCACCCGCACATTTCTCAACAAACAACCAATCTTCCCCATTGATAAGTACTGGAACACCCACAACACACTCCGGGGGATGCAATTCTGCCTTTTTTACTCTTTTGACCTTCTCAAAATGCATCTGGAAGTACTGAGGTTAGTCTCGGACACGGGTGAGGCTTTGGTCGCTCTCTCACAGCCCACGGTCTTTTTTAAGACGTACACGGCTGGGGAAAAAAATAGGATTTCCACCCCCATTCCCAAGACGGTTATTTTTAAGTGATACGTATATATTTTTCAACGTTGTAGGTGTCGTTAATCCTCCGTATTAATCCAGATTTGGGAAAAGGAAGGATTCAAGAGAGAGATATGAGAATAAGAAGTCTAAGAATAACTTCGACAAATCATTCAAAGGGATTAGTTTGTTTCAGATATCTGTGTTGGACGACAGAGAGAGTGAGAGAGAGAGAGAGAGAGGTGTATATAGTAACAACAGTTAGTTACAAATATCAACTCGGAGCGAGAATGTCTTGTTGAGCAAACAATGTTGAAGCTGGACCTTCTGTCGCAGATAAAGCCTTAAAATACTGTTATGACGGTAGGATATAGAAGTTGAGCCTTTTTACCGTTTTTGCTCGTGGGTATCAAAAGCCGGTTTTCATTTTCCCGGACATTGCCGGCAGTGGACATTGTTGCTTCTTCTTCTTTTTTTTTGTTTTTGTTTTTACTTTGTTTCTCTCTCGTCTTACTCTTTGCTATTGGAACAGATTTAATGCATGGCGCTGGGAAAAGCTTCCGTGGACGGTCGTTTAGGAAAGTCTGGTCCGGTTGTGATAACGCAGAAATCGCTCGATTGTTCATTTTCCCTCCAACTCTCTTGTTTCTCTCTGTCCTCTTTCTTTCTGTGGGGGGCCCCCCTTTTCCTGATATTTGACATCAAGGGTCTTTTTTCGTTGCATTGTATTTCCTCTCAGATTCTGAGACAGAAACAAGAAGAAGGTGTATCCGTTATCACTTTCAAAGTGCGTAGAAATAACTGAACTAATGACTCTAAATTTTAGACTTGGGTCGTATTTTGCTGATACCTGTGAAATTGAGACTAAAAAAAAAAGTTCAAATTAATAATCGGAAATGGATGATGAGTCATCCTCTTAAATCTGCCAAAAAATGTCTCTCTCAAAATTTCGTTAATTGGAAACCGGGTCTTGGTAAGATTTTTTTTTCTGGTGAAAGGTATTTTTTTTACTTGAGGATGAGAGATGACACCAAAAAATTTACTTGTATGGCTTTATTAGTAAAAAAAATCAATTATGTTCTTTTCTTTATTTCTATTACCACGCATGCAGAGCCCCTTCCCAGGAACGCCTTAAGAACATCATGGCCCCAAGGGCAAAATGATTTCTATGATGCACTTTACCTGAGCAGAAATGCCTGCTTAACCATAATACAAGCTTGATCTCGAAAATTTTAATCATCTCATTATCATGGGACTCCATCTGCACTAGGAGCCCTCGGGACGGACCCGGGTGTACCCATGCGTTAACCCATTGAAAACGACTTTGTGATTCTTAGAAATAAAAAACACACTGAGTGGAACCACTCCCACCATAAAATGTCGAATGGCAAATTTGCTATCCAACCGGCGTCAATGGGTTAAGGAGGCACAGCTTCCCCCCCCCCCAGCCCTCCCCAAAAAGTTCATGGACCTCACAACTTCCTAAGTTGGGAACAACACTCAATAGCACCATGTATCTACTCAGAGCTGGTTTTGCTGCCAAACCAGAAGTACCGGCCAATCCAATTTAGAATCATGAACATTTTTTAAAATGCATGTTGGTCTTATCAACATGCAAACCCTAGACTGTGCCGAGGGCCCAAGAGTTAAGGCCGGCATTGGATTGGCCGGTACTGAACGTGTCCTAACCGAAATCTATTCCGTTTATTCCTAGCAATCCAACCACTACGGTTTCAAAGAAACAATGAGATGTTGATCCCCAGGCAGAGACTCCTGCGCTTCAGTGAGCTTCTCTCTTTCTGGAGTTTCTATGTAGGTCCATCTTGACATTGTGGGGAAGGGGGAGGGCACGACAATACAGTATTTTGATGCCACCGTATTTACTTAAAAGTAACAGCTTACAAACTTGCATGCACTTTTTTTAGGTGTCACGACAGTTCAGAGCGAAACAATTCAGCGCAGTGATTGTGTGTTTTGTAAATAACAATAATCTCTTCCCACTTTTTCCCAGACTTAGGACCAGCATATTTTCAAAATGCTTTGAAATGATTTTGAAAATAAGGCTCTTGGTTAGAATGTATTATCATGTCATAAAAAGTAGTTACGCTTGCAGCTGAAAATTATGTGCTATTCCTCGTAGAAATTCATCAGAAGTCGATTCTCGTAATTTTGAACTATTTCAAAAATTCTTCTTTCAGTGTCCATAGCCGTTCTTACGACGCTTAGTATTTCCTTGACCGAAGATGCACTGCTCTAATTTATTTTCTGTTAGTTTCTCCTCTTTCTGCAGAGCCGTCATGAATTTCCAAACATTGGGATGATGGACTTCAATAGCGTTGCTGGATGAATTATGCCAGCACTCAATGTTATTACTGGTTTTTGCTAAGCCGTCAATAGTGGCGTCGAACTGATTCCATAGTTCTATAGCAAATTTTCGATCTCTCCGACGATTTCTTCGTGTTGACTTTCCGATCCAGGTGTCTTCGAAATAATTTACAATATCATGTAAATCTTCTTTGTTGTCTCTGTAGTACTCGCTAATAAATCAGTAATGTCTCAGTGAGTATGATAGTCCTAAGTCTAGAAAAGTGGGAAGGAAATTTTCATTTACAAAACACAATCACTAAAATGAATTGTCGCTGCGCTAAATTGTCTCGCGCTGAACTGTCGTAGATCCCTATTTTTAAGGAACCAAATCTCGTCCTGCAGGTATTCTATGGACAAAAAACCAAAAATGCTTGCTCCTCACGAGGGATCGAGCTCGTTATTCAAAAGAATGTGGGTCATTTTGCCTTTATGGACATGGAGCTCCCTGTCCATGCTTTAAGGAGAAACTGTTTTACGGCAATTCCGCTACATTCTGAAAATAGAAACACTTTTCCCAATATATTTTACTTAAAAATCTGATTTCTTGACATCCGAATTTATTTTTTTAACAGCTCTACTGTGTCCGGTTTAACCACTTGCCGTGGACCCACTTCCTTTTTATTTTCAACCGTGGTCCCCTTAAAATATCCAAGGACCACAAGGGGGGAGGGAGCAACATGGGTCCCGGTTAAGGACCCCTAGTCTATCACATAAGTCCATCTTGAAATATATTTGATGTATCATTTTTTGTCTTGCTTTTTCAAAATTATTCAAAGAACCACCCTAATCTAACTTTTCCAAATTTTTTCATTTCTGCCATTTCTGATCTTTCCGACTTACTTATTTCATAGAAATTGAATTTCTAAAGTAAAACCAAAATGGAACCCGTTGTTTCTTGTAGAGAGCTCGAAGAAAAATAAAAGCCTATCTGATCACTCAACTATCCTGCTTTTTCAAAGTGATTCGGAGAATCACTCTAATCTGAATTTTCCAAATTTCTGCATTTTTCTGCCATTTTAAAAGTTATGCATTTCTGCCCTATCCCAAATTCCCGCATTTTTGCCATGCTCGATCTTTTCGGTTTACGGTTTATATGGATTCGATCATATATAGATATGAATTCCTTAAAAACAAAATGGGCACCCGGTGGTTTGTTGTAAATAGCTCGGAGAAAAGTCAAAGCGTATCCTATCACGGCAGGAGCAGAGTATAAAAGTAGTCACACAATAAAGTAGACAGCAGCAGATCCAAGAAAAGACAGCAGCAAAATTCGACAGCCAAAAAAACCACCACATGCTACAGCTCTCAATAAATATGTCGGTGACTATCTCTTAACACAGAAAAGCAGTTGGCGCCTCTTTTGTTCCTCCATTAGGAAACAGCATCGTCAAAGGGGCAGAAACAGAGATACCAAAAACACTTCGCTTTGTGGTGGTGCTGCGTGTGTTTCTTGTTGTTTTTTATACTTTTACCTCCTCATCCAAACAGCTTTACCACTTGTATATTCCTTGCCGAAGACTTCTTTTGTTGTTTTGGCAACGCGTCTCTTCTTTTTGGTGCCGTACACAAAAAGAGAAGATAATATTCCAGGCAAACTTTCTATCTTTGTTACTTCTCTCGATGGACCGGCCATTTTTTTTCTTTGTTTTAAAAGGAGCCAAATCTACTTTTGGAGTCTGTTATAGCAGTCATGTTGTATGTGTGTCTGTCCATGTGTGAGTGTATGTGTATGGTGCCATCCTTTTTCCGTGGTAAATCGCTTTTTGGTGCGGTTGTTTTTGTCTTATCTGTATAACGCCTTCGGGATTTATGGGTGCTAGGATACCATTAACCGTAGGACGAAATCCAGAGATGTTGCTGAAGTAGGTGGATGAGGATTTATTTTTTATTTTTTTGGAGGGGGCTTCAGACTCTACCCTAAGCCTTCTACATACATATACATATATATATGTATATATATATATACACATATGTGTTTTTTTTGTCAGCAACATGCGCATTCTTCAGACAAATATTTGGCATTTTTCCTTCAGAGTTACCAATGATAGAATGTTCTATATTTCAAGTTGCTCGGAAGTTATTCCAATTGGCATCATGCCCAATAGGAAAACTCAAAATGTAGTACGTGCGAGAGCAATTGTTAAAAACAGGTCCCCTCCATGTCCGTAGGGGGAACCTAGGCAGCGATCTTTAACTGTCTAAAAACTAAGTTGTTTTTATGGTTTTTGAAGTAAATTTTAATTGTTAAAATTAAAATCGCTGTCATCTAAAAATTATACATCGATACGATTCCATATAATTTCTACGACTGTACTAATCCAAGTTCGGAGGTTATAAATAAATGTACTGCAAAAGTTTCGAGGGCCAAGGATCCAAACGTTTTCTCGGCCCCTTTTCAAAGTTCTATCAAAATGGAAAAAGAGAAAACAGAATCACCAATAACAAAATAAAATGAAATGTTATCTCAAAAAATGGGGAAAAAAAATAACTATAGAAAATCCAAAGCGAACAAAAGCTTTCAACTATTTAGAATCCCGGATTCCCAACCGTTTTTGTGACTCTTTTCTCAAAAATTCTGTCAAAATATCTTCCAGTGGGGAAACAGCGAATCGAATCACTAATAACAGGAAAAAGAATGAAGAAACAACTCCAGAAATAGGAAAAATAATAAACCACCAGAACGAATAAAAGTTTTCTAATGATTTGAAGATCCGGGGGCCCACAAACATTTTTGTGGCTCCATTACCAAGTTATGTGTCTTTCAATGGAAATGCCAAATATCTTTCAGTGGGAAAAAAACAGTGAATCAAATCAGAAATAGCGAAGTGAAATGAAATATTGTCTTGAAAAATGGAAATAAAACGAATGCAAAGTTTTGAAGAACTGGAGGCCCGGGGTCTCAAACATTTTTGTTTCTCACACAACGTTCTACCAAAATATCTTCTAATGGAAAAATAGCGAATCAAATCACCAACAACGAAATAAAATGAAGTATTCACTCGAGAAATGCATGAAAACTAATAAAGAAACCCAGAAAAAAAAAACGATTAAAAATGTACACATAATTTGGAGTCCTGGGGACCCAAAGGTCTTTGCGGCCCACTTACAAAGAAGTTCCAAGAAAATGCTTTCAGTGGGGGAAAAACTGGTTAAATCACTAATGACAAAATAAAACGAAATATCGTTTCGAAAATGGAAAAAAAACAGAGGTTTTGATTTCTAAGATCTTTTCAGAAAAAGATCTGAAGGCCACGTGGCCCCTTTTACGTCGAAATGTTTTGATTGTCAAACTGTCCGATTAAGTGAGAAAACAGTGAATCAAATCACCAATAAGAAAATAAAATGAAATATTGACACGAGAAAAATGAATAAAATAAAAATTACAAATTAAGAACTTTGGGGCCCTTAAAAGGTTACACCAGTCGTTCTCTTTTGTCATTCGCTGCTTGCTCCCTTGCCCAATTCACGGCTCATCAGTGGCTCCCCCAGAATAAATACGATAGATATTTTCTCATACAAAACAACCACTTCAAAACATAAATAGCCACACAAATGAATATATACTCCAGCCAGCCGCGACGCACACTTTGAGAAACACCGAGTTATACACTAAATCGGAAAAAAAAAAAAAAAACACAACAACATCGAATCAAATCACAATGACAGACTAAAATCAATATCAACCCGTTCGCCACACATCATCACATGAATACCAAATCATTAAAACAACATCGATTATACGATCAAAATAATAATTATTATTATCAAAAGTAGAGAGAAAGAAAGAGTTGCAAGATGAAATATATCCATCTGTTCCAAAGAGATTAGAAGACAACACGGGGGGGAAAAAAATTGAAAAAAAAAATGGCGGAAGCGATAATAAATGAATAATAATAAAAAAGAAACAGTAGAGAGATAGATAGAGAGAAGGAGAGACGAATCCGGGGATTGGAAAATCCCTAGAAGAGAGAGAGAGAGAGAGAGAGAGAAGTATTATTTAACTTTCACACGCATAGGGATCTGTCATTTTGTGAGAGGTGAGTCAATATTTGTCACTTTTAGCTTTGCTCTCGTTTTTGCTCTCGTTTCGGCTTATCAAGGGGAAGACTTCGTCTGTCTTTTAGGTCAACATTACCACGGTTTTTGCTCGATTTTTCGCCGTGTTTGTTTTACTTTTTATGCATTATCTCTCTCTCTCTCTCTCTCTCTCTCCTTTTCTGTTCTCTGGAAGATAGTACGTACTTTTCATTTAGCTTTTTTACCTTCCTTTTTACTAAAAAGACAGGTGTTTTATAATACACTACTACCTTTTTTTAATATGAATATATTTGCTTAGAATTATGCCCTTTTTTTTTCAATGAAATGCAATTTGTTTTGAATGGATTTAAATATATTAATATGTATAAAAGGTTTAAAGAGAGTTCTTATTTTCCATTTATGTTTTGAACTGTTGGGAATAGAAATTGCTTTTAATTATTGAAATATACAAATAAAATGCCCCATATATGGCATTTGTTTTATTGATATTTTTATAGAGTTTTTTTATACGGTGTTTTAACTTTCAGTTAAAAAGTTGTCATCCTGCTGTTTGTAATGAGTCCGACCAAAAAGAATTCCATGTTTCTAATGTGTGATATTTGATCATTTTTTTTGTCGCACCGCGATCATTTTCTGCACACGAGGGCTAATTAGACCGGAACCTACAATTTATTGCCGAATCCGAAAAGTAGCCTTTTTTCGTACAGTAAAACTCCTCTCGGATGCAGTCACCCCTCTTTTACGGACAAATAATAATTTCCCCTTGTATAATAAAAGTATGTATTTCAAACCGTGATTAACGGTCGCCCATCTTTTACGGATGAATTTTTTGTGTCCCGCCGGTGTCTGCAAATGAGAAGTTTTACCGTACTCACCGAGAGGTCGGTGCACTAACCCCTCGAGGGGGGACTCCGTGCGGTAGCAATTTTTTCTGCGGTCATGTCGCCGTTTCTGTTGTACCCCTGCGTCAGGAAAGTTTTCTGACAAGGAACGAACCAGGTATCGAGCTCGAGACACCTCTAAGCATCCTTTGGTATTTCAGGCGAGTGTTCTATCGACCTGGGTTACCATGCTCCAAGATATTTGGACTTAGAATCGCTAAAAATTGAGTAAGAACAGAGCATAGTTGTAACGACACCTTGGCTGTAACGTTAATACAGTAGGAGTAGACGCTCGATAATCCTGCCGTGGACTATTCCGGCCCGTCCAGTAATCCGGCTTTTTAAGCAGGTTTTCTTCAATCATAGACGAGGAAAACATGCCACTGCATGTCCGCGTACAAAAATTTATGTTAGTTAAATCGTCTTTTTCAATTAACTTCCAGTAATCCGGTGATTTCGGTAATCCGACACACCCTGGTCTGATATGTGCCGGATTAGCGAGAGTCTACCTTACTGTAATTGACGGCCCCGTCCGATCCCTATATAGAACAATGTTAATGAGCCTTGCTTATAACGTCGATGAAAACGCAACGATCTAGGATAGAACGATGCAGTTTTCTATCACTTTACTTCCGTTTCACAAGAAATTCCTAGAAAATTCACGTAAAGATGTCCCTTTTTTTTTAAACGAAGCTTAATTCAATTCAAATGTTTAAAACAAGGATAATCATCAATCATGTGTTACTGCCCCGCCCCTAGAGGCATACAGCAGGTCCTGAAGTTCAACGTTTCGAGATGAACCCCACCACTTCCCCCAACACGGGAAGCTTTCTCTCAAATAAAATGAGGTTATTTAGGCTGCCATTTTATCCATTCTCCCCCCACCCTTTTGTTTGTTTCTCCAACCCTACATCGAAAAACAAAAGAAACTATACATCGAAATCAATAGCAAAACAAAACAGATCAGAATTTAGGTTGTCCCGGGGATATCTTAAATGCTACTAATTTGTAGCAAGGTATCCCGGAGCTTCCTATTAGCAAATCGCCGGTGGAATCTCGGTTTATGAGCATAATGAACCATGTGAATAATGTTTTCAATATCAATCCAAAACTAATTTCCATTAATTAGTCGTGATTTGTATAAAGGTCCCGGATAGACCAATCACGAAATCAAACGTTTTTCACACACGTATAGCATTAGTAAAGAAACGCCCATTATGTTTAAAAGAAAACCAATATCAAGAGGTCAAATTGTTTTAAAGTTTTATATATAAAGATCAGCAAGAGTATCTACAGTAGAGCATCGATTATCCGAATACCGATCAACGGAAACATTGGTTAACCGAAAGCGTCCCAGTCGGCAAATTCAAATTCGCGCTCTATGTAGAAGTTACGCTATCGGCTTTTAGTCCTTTCCCTCTTTTGGAATAAGCTTCTTCCTCAGATGAGCCTATTACTGCACCTGAAGGGCCACCAAACAGCCAATTTGTATCAGAACTAGCTGGGCTGATGAAAGAATCTGCAGGATTTGAAGAATGCGATCAGGAAAATATTTAAGGTTGGCTCAAATGTGATGTCGATGACCCTGGCTATCAAGTATTGACCAACGATGAAATCATTGCCAGTGCCATCGACGACCAAGACCCTTGCGACTACGACCGAGTTGTAAAAGGACCATCCAGTAAGGAAGCTTTTCACTGCTTTGAGAAGGCTATGAATTGGTTAGAACAACAAGAAGAATGTGATGCTGCACAATCGCTTGCTATCTTTGATATGTTTGCGAGATTTTGCGGCAAAAAAAGACTAGTCTCAGCTCTGAAGCAATTCTGGACTTCTTTTCCTAAAACTGTAGGCCTACTTTAATGGGGTCATTTTTTGAATATGTTAAACTAGGCTAGTCAGTTCTCTGTGTCATTCGTAAGACGTATGATACAAAATATATACAGTTTTATGTTTAATATCACTGTTTCTTTGTTTCATATTGCTCCTATGATACTGGTGCAATTTTTTTCCGTGAATGATCGGTTATCCGAAAAATCTATTATCCGAACAACCCCAGCCACCCAATTGTTTCGGATAATCGATGTTTCTGTACATTGTCTCCATTACATTATTCACATCAAGCATAAATCAAGGGTAAAGATAATGTGCATAATTAATTTGCACATTAAGAATACAAATATTCATCTCGCGTATTTGTCATGTAGAATTCCCCCCTCGGAAATTTTTTTTTGGCAAGAATTGACGATGTCCCGTCTTTATTATCCCAATTTTCCGTATTTTTCTCAAAATATTTAGTCACTCTAACCATGGTGTACGTGGTATATATTTGTGATATTTAGAATGCCTTAGAAAACACTAACCTCGGATGTAACGACACCTCGGTTATAATAAGAAAATCTCAAGGAATTTTCGATATCGTTATAGCCGAGTTAGGAGGTATATCAATTCAGTGGTTCCCAACCTGTGGCCATTTAGCCTCTTGTGGTCTAGGGATATTCTATGGGACCCTCGGGTGAGAGTCGAGTAAAAAGGGTGCCATGACAGGTGGTTGAGGGGCCCATAAAACTGCGAAAACCTTACGGATGTGAAGAAATAAAGCTTTTGAATGAGATTATAGTGGGAAAAAAGTTACTACACTCTTTAAAAATACAAGAGAAACTGTCTATAGAATCAAGGCTACTTTGGCCACATCTGGGCACGACACGAAGGCCTTATGCCCATAGAGGGGCCTACGTAATGAGATCTGGTACTTCAACACGTAAAAATAAAAAAAAATTCAATCACCGATACCATCGGTGAATTTTCATCCAAGCGGCGCTGGCAAGTTTCTTACGGTAGGATAGAAAAATGCGCATATTTTTTCTGTAACAATTTTTTAGATTTTTTTGGGGGGAAGGGGCATTTAAAACATTTTAATTTTTATATTTCCTGTAATTGAATTTTTACGGTTTTTTCTTCCGAGTTTCGATTTTTTTGGGATATTTTGCGTCTAATTTTAACACGTAAAAATTCATAAAAATCAAAAATTTTAATCACCGATATCTCGGTGAATTTTAAGTTTCAAAATAAGTTTCTACAGCATACATGATCACCCCATTGCTCGCGGCCAAATGCGGACCTCGGACTCATCTAATGTGGCCCGTGACCTGAAACCTAATTTTATAAAAATGAACCAAGGTGGCGCATTTTGAGACTGTAGTGGCCCGCGACGATGTTCCAGATCACTCAAGTGACATTATGCGATGTTCCACATCACTCAAGTGACATTATGCGGTGTTTCACATCACTCAAGTGACATTATGCGATGTTCCCCATCACTCAAGTGATTGATCCGCTGTTCTAAATCACTTACGTGGCTTGCGGCACATTCCCCGATCACTTAAATGACTTGAGGCACATTTATAAATTACTTAAGCGGTCCACGGAACATTTAAAGATAATTTAAGTAACCCGTAGTGTATTTAAAGATTGCTCAAGTGACTTGCGGCACATTCTCACTTCAACGAAGCAGCCGGCGGCGCAGTTCCGGAACATTTCAGCAGCCCGGGGTACATTTATAGATCACTTAAGTGGCCCGCGACACGTTTTCAAACCAATGATGTGACCCACCCTCTCCAAAAAGTTGACCACCGCCGTCGTTCTACGGTATGATAGAGAAATGGTAAAATTTGAGCAATTATTTTTCTGATTAGGGAAGGCGTATAAAAATTTAAATTCGTATTTTTTCCTGCAATTTAATCTTATGCAAATCCCACTATCTCACCGACGAATTCTCTTCTTTCTGTTTTTAATTTTAATTTTTTTTATTCCTTTTCTTTTAATTTTTCATTTTTTAATATTTTTCTAATTAAGATAAGTTTTTCTGAGGCGCCGTACATATATCGCAAGATAAAATTTATTTCGGGGGGGGGGGGAGACCAGGGTGCTTCGTAACCTCCTCCGAACCTTTTGCTACGTAGATGCCCTCTGTCAGTATGATATTTTAACTGCTTGATTCCGATTCGATATAGATGTCTCTCTTTTGGCACCGTTGAAATTCACAAGCGCCATCTATCGTTCCAACGAAGAGTTATATTCGTACCGTTTTTACATTAGGAAAAGACTTTCGTAAATGACTGCAGCTGGTTTCGAGCCTACAAGGAATGTATCTAGAATAAAAAGCATGCATCTAGGACAGCGTTTCTCAACCTACGGTCCGCAAGCAGACACGATAAAATTAATTCCAATAAAACTTAATTCCATGAAAAATTATTCAACCTTTGTAATATTGATGTTGGTTTTTTCCATATGGGTTCAAATGAAAATTATACCTTCATACTTGGGTTCATCTTGGGTTCATGGTTCTCATCGTGGAAAATACCGGGATGCGAAAAATACGGGCTGTATCACTAAATTTAGTCAAAAAATGCCATTTAATTCCTTAAATACAATTTTATAATTGCTTCTGAAATTGCTGCAGGGTAAGGGAAATGGAGGACTGCTACAAATCACAATAATCAAAAATTCAAAAATGTATATCATGAGGAAAAGAAAATATTTAAATGATCAAATTACCATATTTCATTGAACAAAATACATTAAACTGGTATCTTAAACAGAGAAAAATACGGGACATCGCCAGTTGTCATCAAAAAGTTGCCATAAATAGGCACAATCACCAATTATTATTAAAATTGCTGAAATATTGCGAAAAAAATTGCGAATTGTGATATTCGGAAATTTCCGTTGTCGTTATAGCGAATGTATTCCGATTTTTATTCATCGTTAACTCGCTATAAGCGAATATTTTTCGTATCTTTAGCATTATCTGTTTAACAATTACTTGCGAATTACTCGTAACACAGTAGCGAGATCCTCGTTATAAGCCTTGCTCGTTATAACGAACAGTATTTATCAATTTCTGCCTCGTATGAATAACAATGCTACACCAATATGGACAGGGAAACCACGAATAAAAAAAAACCTCCATATTCTCTATAATTTGAACCATTAAAATTCAACCATAAAATTTACCCCACTTTTATTGGTTCCGGCAGTCAGTATCCCTTTCTTTCTTCACCGCAATTCAACGTTTTGTAGGCCACGGCTTTTTTTTTTGTAGTTGCTGCTGTTGTTGTTGTTGTTGTGTGGTTGGTGTTATAACCGATTGGTTCTATTTTTTATTGGTCGTCGAAAAAACAAAAAAAAAACAAACTCCTTGGGAAAGCGAAATGCCAACGCTTGAGAAATGAGAGAAATTCACACGTGATAGGCGAAAAGTATGAAGATTTGGTATTCGGCGTCTTTCTCTTTCCGCTTCTTGCCCCTTCAGCAAATAAAAAATGTGCATCAGGAGTAGTTTTGTGTGAGTGTGTGTGTGTGTGTGCCAGCCATCGTCGACAGGTTGAAAAGTGGGGTTAAACACCGTAAATGATGAAGTCCACAATTACCTCAGCCTGAGTCGGCAATGGGTCCAACTCTTCGTAGAACCTGCCATGATTTATGACATATGCGAGCCTCCGATAGCATCGCCAGACGTGGCGTGAAATGTGTATAAATGGAAGGATCCCACACACATTGTAGTCTCAAGATTGAAGCCATTTTTTTTTTCATTTTACTTTTATTTTTTTATATATATTTGAGTTTTTTTTCTTTTTCATCACCGTATCCCGGGAATGCTTTACGTCAGCATTATGCAAATTCGAATGATGGTGGAAAAGAGAAGCCCTATTACATTTTGAAACATCATTCGTTTCAAAATGGAAGAAGCCCATTTTTTTTTTTTTTTTTTTTTTTTTTTTTTTTTCAAAATTATTGTTACTTTTTTCATATATATTTGATATTCAAGTTCGTCCATTGGCGTGCTTTGTCTTCTTTTTTCTTCTTTTTCCGTTTAAGATAAGAATATTCATTCGAATCTTATTGTCGGATGGATTTGGTCAGCCGGGTTCGAAGCCCAGAAAGAGTTATAAGTCAAGGTCCTGATCAAAATAATCTTAGTATACACGTCTATCTTGCAAAAAATTAGAACATTCCGCAAACTCGTGAGGACAGTTCATGTTGGAAAGTCTGGGTCTCACCCTGGTATGGGTGTAATTTGGATTTTTGAACTTCTAAGAATTTTTTCTTGGAGCGCATCGGTGGTAAAAAGTTTCCATGAAGCAACCTAAAATGTCAAATACTTATTCTTTTTTTGTTTCAAAATTTGAGAACATCCTGAAAGGGTTGCTACAAATAGCAGTAAACAAAAATGCATTTCATGATAGAAATATTCATATGATCTGCTGACCATATTTCATTGACTAAAATACGATGAACTGGGATCTTAAATAATTATCCGTAAAACACGAGACAACGCCAATTGCCATCAAAAACATTGTCAGAAGTAGGCACAATCACCAATCACAATTAAAATTATAAAAAAATCTCGGACAAAACGTTATACAAATACAAATACCTGACAAATAGCGGTGTTCTGTCTGAAAAAAGTGGCTTTTTGATCTAAAAGTGTAATTCTTCCTAATAATAACTAATTAGAAATGAGATAAATGCACAAATACGTGCGTACGGCTGAACAGCATGCTGATGTATGTTATTTTCATTTGTATTTATGTGTATGCTTTATTTTTGATTTTTAAATAACAATGAAAATGCTTATATCTTCCATACCGATACTGGAAAAACAATTAAAAAAAATTACCTTTTCTCAATAGCTGACATCAACGATCATTTTCGCTACCATTTAATGGTCCTAAAACTAATTTTATAAATAAGTATACTTACTACTGTTTGCCTCCAGTTGTCAAAGTCACCAAACAATTCTCGCATCATTCTAACATTTTACTGTATATACATTAAGTATATGTGAGAAAATATCTGAAAAATGCTGTATTGTATCCTGATTGAATACTCATTCATTCATTCAAAAGTTGCATAATTAATATTCGATTTAAGATTTCATTTATTTTTTTTGTGTCCTTGAAATTAAATTGAAATTAATCAATTATACTTCGTGTATAAACATTAATACTTCGTGTTCATCAGTACAGATCCACGTAATTTCTTGTTGAATTTGTTTTTCTCATCATTATGTAATACGGTATTTCATCATGATAAATAAACTTTTCAACAAAAAATAAAAAGAGTAGGCTTTCACATCTGATTTTTTTTCAGCAGTTGCAAACTAAAAGGTATAGGAAAAAGTGTTCCATCGAAAAATCAACTTTGCAAAATATCTGAGCTTGTCACTGTTAAAGTAAGGGGTTTTTTAAGGAGGCGAGATATCTCGTCAATGTCACTTAAATGGTTAATAGAAAAATGTTTGACGGTAATAAAAGGAAAACTTATGGGGGAATGACACACACGCACACAAAATAAATGGTCTCATCAAAGGCTGGTCATCCCCACTCTCCATTGAGGCCGGTAGTCGGCCCAAACGGCCTTTTGAACTACATTTCAGATATTTCAAAGGGGTCTCCTGCTCAAGAATCATGAACACCCCTGGGAACTACCTAATACGCGAGCCGTACACACGAAAAGCCACAAAGAAAGTGTGAGTAACTAAGAGATATAATTCTACGTAACAAAAAAGTTCTAATCTGATTTGTTAATTGAATCGTGGAAATATTGAATTTTCATCATATTTTAATGTCTGGGTGCCATTCAGTATAAACCAAGTCGTGGTGCACCGGTTTCAATGATAACTTACAGCAGTACAAATATTCAAACATCACACTTCACTCGGAATTTGTAATATAGATGGCACCACTAAAAAATCACACACAATAATATATAAGCACTCAGACCGTTGGGTACACATACTTACACTTCCGGCACAACTCAATCGGTAGTAAATTGTCCACGGCGATAGACCGCAGTTGTGCTCGGTTTAAAAGAAAGGAAAGAAAGTTTCAATGATGTACACGGAAAATAGAGTAAGCAAGGGATGATTGCGAAGTAGTAAAAGCGAAAGAAAGTGTGTTTCTCTGTGATTTAAAGGAAAATATTTATGTCTACATGCAATTTCAGAAGTTTAACTATTGTAATGGGAAAATGACGTTCACAACATAAATCTGCACAACCATGTACCGTCAGGACCTCAGGAGCCAATTTCAATTCACATACTTTATGGCATTACCCGAAGATACACTTGTCTCTCACTTCGAAGCAAACTTCGACAGCTGATTGATCATCCAAGTAGCAGTGACGTCTTAACGCATAGGGGCACGGCACGGGGGGCCTCAAGCGGGAAAACGGGGCCTCACAAAGTGAGATCTGGTTGAAATTTTCGAGAATTTGCCAAGCAGGGGCCTCACAAATATCACTTAGCCCGAGGGCCCATGATGGTCGTGAGATGGCCCTGCCAAGTAGTACTATACTCAGTGCCGTCTTAACGCATGGGCGTACCCGGGCACGGCTTCAAGAGAAAATGGGCCTCAGAAAATGTAGAAAAGTAGTTGAACTTTTCGAGAATTTGCTCTCTAGGGCCTGTGAAAAATCACTTGACCCGAGGGCCCAAGATGCTCTTAACGCATTTCTTACTCAGGGCCGCAACTAGATGCTTGGTCACCCGGGACAAGCACGCATTTTGACGCCCCCTTGTAATTTTGAAGGAGAGGTTTCAGAATGAAATTTGCGCCCCCTCGGGTTTAGCTCCGGGCACGCCCTTTGATCCAATTGCTCCCCCTAGTTGCGGCCCTGTTCTTACCGCTCTTACAATTAATGACCAAATCGGAAATTTTTTTTTAATATTATGACTGGCTACATAAATCGCATATTTTTGAATTGATGTCAAAAAATTGAACATCAATTTAGCATGTTTTTCTTTGTGATTAATGAAAATTTACAATTAATTAACTTTATAATTGATGTGAAGCAATTATCTTAGTTTAATCAAAATAATTAATAATTACAATTTTGGGAAACCTCGAGTACCATGTGACAAAAAACAATTTAGGAAAAAATTATTTCTGTTCATGGTCAGTGGAAAAAAAATTGAAGTAGAACATTGGAATATAAAATTTTTGAAAATTTCGTTTTTGAAAAATTATAAAAAATCATATTTCATTGTAACAAATTTTTAAAAATACTATGACACTTATTAGACCTTTTAGTTTCCGAAAATGTTCATTTCATGCAAAAATTTTAATCAATTTTATTTGAAAAGAAATTTTAAATGAGGCGTTGCCAAATGCAACGTCAGTCAAAAATGGGTTGAGACAGCCCTGACTATACTTATAGCAGTATTTCTCGGAAGAGCCCTTGGTCAGTCAAAGATGGTACCAAGGGACCCGTGCCATAGTTCTCGCGAGAAAAGAGTCGGCCTATGTATTTTCTAGTGAAGCCAGTTCTCACGTACTATCTCCAGAGAGGCCTATAAACCACCTTTTAAAAACCACACACATTCCAGTTCTAATTCGATATCTTCGTCCTCCCACATGAGTCTTTGGAAAGTTTATTTCTACAAAGTGGTTCATGGTGGTCATGAACTGACCCTACTCAGACGTATGTAGCTCCCATTCTGATGAAGGGATTTCGATGAAACTTTGTATAAAGCACAAGGATGGACAACTCCCGGGCTCAAGATTGCCATGGCGACCAAAAAATTGGTATTAAATGGCACCTAAAATTTTCTTTGTGCAGTTACTACATTGCAGGCTGAGAGCAGCACGAAATGTTTGAATTTATAGCAGCCTATCTTACAACATGAAAGAGGGTCGATCACTATGCCTTAAAAAAGTCAAAAGAGCACTATTTTGGACCTTTTTTCGGGTAAAAACATTTTTGGAGCGTAAAAATTGTTTCTGTCGCCTAGATTCTTTTTGGCGATTAATCCAGCTATGGTAAAAAGGATATATGGACCATGGTGGGAAAAAAAGATTCAATAAAAAATAGTTCAATTTGTGACCACCAGGTGAAAAAGTGATGCAATTTATCGCAATTACCATTTCCCAATAGTCCAATAACCTATATACGAAGTTTCAATGAAATACGTCCACTAGAATGGGCGCTACATAGGCCAGAGTAGTGTCAGCTTAATTATACTGACACTACTCCGACTTATGTGGCGCCTGTATGGTGAACGTATTTTATTGAAACTTGGTATATATGTTATTTGGACCGTGATAAAAAGATTTTTATCAGTTTTGAGAGTGAAAATACAGTGTATAACCAATTAGTCTAAATTTTTGTACGTTTCCCGCCTGTTCTCTCTATCTTTAACTTGGAAAGTTGGTGCCCTGTCTCTCCTGAGGCCAACCCAAAAAAACATTTCACGTTTCCAAGTGCAATATTCGCTAAGATATTTGAATTCAAAAATTATAGAAAAGTTATGAAAGAACAGCAAAAACTAACGGAAAACACTCCTTTCCCTCATTTCTATCCCTTCGCAATTTTTCTCCGTCTTTCGAATTCGAATATCTCTGTGAATATTACACTCAGAAACATGGATTTTTTTTGTTGGCATCAGAAGAGACACGGAAACAACTTTATAATTGGAAGTTAGAACACGGGGGGGGGGGGACCGTATAGAAATTTAGACTTTTTTATTCTGTGACACACTGTATTTTCACTCTCATATTTCGTGACACACTGTATTTTCACTCTCATATTTCGTGACACACTGTATTTTCACTCTCATATTTCGTGACACACTGTATTTTCACTCTCATATTTCGTGACACACTGTATTTTCACTCTCATATTTCGTGACACACTGTATTTTCACTCTCATATTTCGTGACACACTGTATTTTTACTCTCATATTTCGTGACACACTGTATTTTTACTCTCATATTTCGTGACACACTGTATTTCCACTCTCAAAACTCTCTGGTACAGGGTAATTTTTAAACGCCTGTTGAGCATTTCTTAAACTGAAATCATACCTGTACGACGGACGGTTGATAAGATAAAGGCCGTGCTAGAACTTAGAGGAAACCCTGTACATCCTACGCGTTTCATCAAAAACCTCTATGAGGATGGTCGCTACATACGTCTGAGTCAGTTCATTTATACCCACCCCGTATCCTTCAAGACAGTAATAGCAAAATCAACGTAATTTATTTTTTGAAAAACCCCTTCAAACATCGAAAAATAATCAGCACTCGTACATAAAACAAGCTGGGATACACATTTCCACTCTCGTACGTATCTCCCGGCTCATCGAAAATGTAGAACAACTGCAAAGTTGTTGCCAAATAACACAGGAGAAGCAGAGAGAACTTTTCTATACACATACAAATTTTATCCGTTGTATATATATATATATATATATACATATATATATATATATATATATATATACATATATATATATATATATATATATATATATATTACTTAATATTGCACTCGATAATCTCTCGGCATAAAACTGCAGTAATCATAAAGGAAACTTTTGTCAGGGGAATAAAATTTTTCTCAGAGCAGTTTATATTTGGGGATATATTCTCTCTTGTTTAAGAAAACTCAATAAAACTCGCAAAAGCCGAAATGCAGCAAACCCAAAACTTTGCGAGCGAAAATTCCTAAGCAAATTAGCAACTAACTCCGTCGATTTTTAAATGACACCTTCGGCATGCAAATTACTTAAAGGATGTACCCAGAAACTGATATTCTTCTGGGGATTTTTGAGGTGGTGGATTGGATGCCGTCGCCCCCCTTTCTCTGCCCGAAAAGCAATTCAAGCCACCCCCTTTTTCTTCTCCTCCGATCAATTCTCACCTTAATTTTAAAACACCAAAAGCTTCTGAAACACTTTGAAAAAATAAAATAAGGATACCGAAGAAATTAATGCTGGTAATGGCGTCAAATCTTGTGTGAAAAGAAGCAAAAAAATTTTTACCAACCTTAAAAATCCACTTAAAATTTTGGTACCGTTGGCTTCTTTTTTTCAACATGTATGATTAAGAAGTTTTTTGGCTCGTAAGAAAATATTTTTGGATAAATAGTGTTGGAATTATTACACATTGGGAGATAAGAGCTTTAATTCTGTTCGGAATACTAATTAACTAATAAGATTTGTCTGTGTGTTTGAACTGACATTGGACAGGATTCGGCTACGGCAATGGTCTTCAACCTTTTTCTAGTCGCGAGCGTTGCCTGTACCCGTCATCAGTGTTGTGTTAACGCATGGGCTCACGCAGGCACGGCCCGAGGGTCTCAATTTCGTGGGGGTGGGGACCGCGTTTAGATAAAGGAAAAGTCCGTCAGGGTGATACTATCTCGCCAAACCTCTTTACCCCTGTTTTAGAAGAAGTATTCAGAAAACTGGATTGGGATGAGAAAAGAATTGAAATAAATGGAGAACTCAACCATTTGCGTTTTGCCGACGACATTGTTATTATCAGCAGTAATCCAGACGAACTAGAAGAAACGTTACAAGAACTGGCGAAGACAAGTATACAGGTTTGAAAATAAATCTGCAAAAGACTAAAATTATGTTTAACTCATTTGCTTCGAAGAAAAAGATCCTACTGAACAACACAGAGATGGAAGAAGTAGAAAGCTATGTATACCTGGGACAAGAAATTACCATAGACAACAGAATCATGAATGAAATAAACAGAAGAATCAGGATCGGATGGAGTACTTTTGGCAAAAACTGCGTAATTCTGAAGGGTCACATGTCATTATGCCTGAAAAGAAAAGTATTTAACCAGGTGTGTGCTACCAGCACTGACTTATGGAGCTGAAACATGGACACTCACAAGCAAGGCAATACAAAGGCTACAGACAACGGAGCATGGAAAGATTTACGTTAGGCATCGCAAGTAGAGACAGAAAACGAATCACTTGGATAAGAAACCATACAAAGGTATATGATATCCTGGAAAGAATTAAACGTTTAAAATGCAAATGGGCTGGGCGTATTGCAAAAATACAAGGCAACAGATGAACCACAAGTATTCTGAATTGGTACCCCCGTGGTGTTAAACGTCCGAGAAGGCGTCCCAAACAAGATAGATTGATGAGATCCGAAAAGTAGCTGCAGTGAACTGGATGGCAAAAGCATCAGACAGAGTAAAATGGAAAAATTTATGAGACCTTCATCCAGCAATGGATTGAAAATGGTTGATGATAATGAACAGAAGCAATACGTGCTGAGCTGTCATCATATATCCCCATGGTAGCCTGCGAGCACCTTCTTCATGCTTATAGAAATAAAATTTGTGAATTTGTAAATTGATCTTCAGCCAGGATGGTGATAATATGCAAACCCCAGGTGGGTGGACTTAAACTGGAATTTGGTAAGATTTCGACCCAATTTTTGGCGCGTACACCTAATGACACTTTTTTTATTTGTCCATTTGGACCATTTTGGCGTAAGTTGTGCTTTTGGATCAACTTTAGTTTAAAATGCACGTAGCGTCATTGTAGACCATTTAGTATGTGAGATTGCCCCTCAGCGACTAATTTGCAGGAATATGCCAAGCTTCATCTTTCCCTTTCCCTGCGAGTCCCTGGGGTGAGTTGGGGAGTGAAGTGGTCAGCATTATGACTATGTAGTGGTTCCTAACCTTCTTTACATCATGCCCCACCAAAGCATGTCTGAAATCCTGATGCCCCGACCCCGCCAGGGCCGTAAGTGGAACTTCTGTCAGGTAGGGTACCCCTCCCAGGTGAAACTTCATAGTTCCATAGTAACTTTTTTTAAATACAAAAAAAGTTTTTTTTTTCTTTGCATCGTTAAATTTAGCTCCAACATAGTTTTCTCCCTTCCCCTAATGCTTTTAATTCCGTTTATCCAAAGTTATTCGAAAAGTTAACTCTTTTTGAAGTTAACCAATCAAGAGCAGTGATTCTTGACCCGAGGTCATTGGAAAGAGTTCAAGGTGGCCTTTGGGATTGGATGAAAAACAATTAATGCATTGTTTTTACATTGTTATGTATGGAATATTATTTTGTAAAGGAACCCACATGTACTTCATTTTTCTTCATTCTGAAGAAGAAAAAAAAACAAGGTGGTGTTCTGAAAACTTCCCAGCCTTAACAGACAAACTGATTCTCAAATCGCCCCCTCCCTGAAAAATCAAATTGCTCCCCAGAAGGGAGCAATTTGAGCAATTCTGTAGGGCATGGGCCCTACTTTGGGAATCACCGGTCTGTATAGAAAGACTTGGTCTTGTGCTAGGCGTTAAAATTTTCTCACTCTGATTCGATTTGGGTCAGTGATTCTATGAAGACAATTTAGGAAAAATCTATAAGGTCCCAAGATCTTATCTGGGCAATTTTGGCACTTTCTGTCTAATTTTTGTGTGGATTTCACCAATAAAAATCTAAAAACTATCCTGGTAAGCAAATTTCACGTCCATATGAATCCGTCGTCATAGACATTGGTAGGTACTCCATAGTCCTTCAAGAGAGGGAGGGGGAGCGGAAAATTTCGGAACATTATATTTTTTCCATCCATGTGTGTGTGTGTTCCATACACATCAATATATTTCTTTATGAGTACGTTTTCTGGAAGGTGCTCACGACTCGCAACACACAAAAGAATGTGCCGAAGATCTTCCTCATAGCATCCGTAGCCTTAACTCGAGAAAAGCCAACCGTAACAGCACAAACGGGACCATAAATCACATCTAGCAATATTCTGCAGAAGCGCAAAATTCGTTTGGGGGGCCCCCATACCTTCTTCCTCTTCGTCTGGGAAAACAGGGGAAAATATGAATCTATGGGAAGTACGTGCTTCGACTTTCCAAATCCAAAGCACAAACCACCGAGCACTACTTCTCTCTCTCTCTCTCTCTCACTCTTAAGCTCGTTTCACTCGCGCACACTCCCAACCTTTTATTCGAGCAGAAATTCGACACGATACAGCCAGGGCTACTACTACCAAATCATTACTACGGTTTTCGGAGGCTTTGCTTGTCCGGATCATTAACTCCATCTTAATGAGACCGGAAGCATACGAATAATTGGCTTAATTAATCTACTATCAGATGCAGTTTCTCCTAGCGAAATGGAGTGAGAAGAGGGAAACCAAGAGCTCTGGGAAGAGTGGGGGGCCCCATCCCAACCTTTCCAGAAAAGGAGCTCCTGGAAGAACACACAGAGAGAGAGAGAGAGAGATCTGGTAAAAGGGTAGGTATAGGACGATGTGGAAAATGGGGAATACATTGATGTTGGTGTATGTGTATGCAAAAGGTAAGGCAACGACTAGGGATGGTGGAGAAGAAGCGAACCCCAACCAACAACCTTGCGTACAGCTGCATCTTGATTTGCTAACGATTCGTGTGAAACTTCTAATTACAACGCTTTGCTTTTCGATCGCGGACTTTAGATCGTGGATTTTGGTATCTACTGAAAGAGAAGTAGTTGTAGTAGTAGTGGGGGGGGGGGGGGGTGTGAGGAGAACTTTGCCACTATATCCACTACCCACCCACGTGCCCAGGGCTTGTTAAGCAAGCGCCTTTAACACCAGTTGCGGGCAAATTAAAGATGCAGGAATATTGAAGATGGCACATAGAGAGCGAGAGAGAGAGTTTCAAAGATTACAAAGGAAAACTGAAAGGTGGCTGAGATGAGAGAGAGAGAGAGAGGGAGTGGATGGAACGGGATCTTGTAGAGAATGATGGTGTGAGAATATTTTACAAAGCATCACAAAAATGTGTTCCACATATTCCATCAGGTAAAAGCATAGAAGGATCGAAAAGCCAGGTGTGTTGCGGAGAACAAAAACACAGAATGTGTGTGTATGTATATTAAGATAGAGAAGAATACGTGTATTATACGTGCATCTTCTTTGCAGTTTTCCAGCTTCCCGATCACTTTGAGTCGTTCGATTTCTTGGAAGATGACTCAAGCAGAAGGAGGTATTTTCGGTTTTAGCTTCACAAGAATAGTCAATTAAAATATCGCGAAAGACTTTTCTGATGCATGCAGGCATGCGGTACAAAAGAAATGAATCATGACTTCGGGGAGTTTCAACAAATTGCGGTATCTGAGTTTTTTAAAGGGCAGGGAAGGAAGCTGAAATTTAGCAGAAAAACAATGATACGAATGGAAAAAAGAAATTCGGAGAAAAGAAAGAAGCAGAATCTTAGAAAAGAACAAAAAGAAACATAAATTTCTAAAAATAGCAGAGAGAAGAAATTCTGAAAAAAGGACAGAAATGCAGGAAATGGCAGGGGTGGAAATTTAGAAAAAACAAAAACAGAATGGGAATTCAGAGGATAACAGAAAGCAGAAATTTAAAGGATGGTAAGAAGCAGAAATTCAGAAAAAACGGACAGAAATTCAAAAAATATCAGGGAGTAGAAATTCAGAAAAAACGGACAGAAATTCCGAAAATGGCAGTTAGCAGAAATTGAGAAAAAAAAGAACCGAAATTAAGAAAATGGCAGGGAGCAGAAAATCAGAGGATGACAAGGAGCAGAAATTCAGAAAAGAGCAAAAAAGGAACGGTAATTCAGGGAATTGCAAAAAGCAGAAATTCGGCGGAAAGCAAAAAGCAGAAAAAACGATATATAATGGTGATATAAAGGAGAATATATATATATATAATCTCAATCGCATACAGCACCTATGAGGTATATGGTTATGTTTTGAGCTTGTGTTTTTGCATGGACAAGTAAGGTATTTGCCTAGAGCTTAAAGAGCCGCAATTTTAGATTACATATACGGTGGCGCCTCGATAATCCGAGATAAACGGGGCCGAGACCAATTCGGATTACTGATTATCCGAAAAGTAATAAAAAAAACAGCAAAAGTAAGTGGGGGGGGGGTGTTCCCACTCTTTCCTATTTTTCTTTTAATTCAACTGCTTTCATTACACACAACTGCCAGGACCATTGATTAAAGAAGGCTGACGGGGACTCCAGGCCCTACGGACAGAGTCTGTTTCTCGCTTGTGCAAACGATGCATGGTCTCAGCCAACACCTTCTACAGCAAAAAGCTTCTGCGCGAAACTTTGACGTCACTGAAGTCGTCCATTGCACGTGTAGCCATTGGATATAGCAGGCCGACGTATGCGAAATCTTTAAATTTTTTGCAATATATCCAATGACTATAGGAGAAATGGACGACTTCAGTCACGAGCTTCACGCGGAGGTTTTCTGCTATAGAAGGTCTTGGCCAAGCCCAGAGTCCACAAGTTTTCAGAGAACAATATTGGCTGCCTTTTGTATTTTAGGTGTAGTCCACATTTTCCCTTGCCGCCGCGTACGCCTCTGTCTCTAACAAGACTGCATTTGGGCCCCAAAATTTCATATTTCCTCAAGGCCCAATCTTATGAAGAACAGACCCTGCCTAGGGGAAATAATAATTTTTTTGGACTATAAATTTACCATAAAGAAGCCCAGTGATGCACTGAAGAACCCAGTCTATAGATCAAGATCTCCAACTGACATTTATCACATTCGTGAGAAAAATGGGACAAATTGAAACAAACCTCGTCCTTGGCAAAAAGCAGAGGGTTTTGTAAAAGGAATTTTTAAAAATTTCAGCACCTCGAATTAGCCGAAACCTCAAAGTTTCGAGACTCTACTGTACCCGCTATCTTAACAAATATTTTGATCTCTAGTTTGAAAAAGAAAAGGGAAAACTCCAGTCCCATTCTAGTCCGAGTCGGACCCTACTGAAGTCACCTTCGAGAAGATCTTACCATAGCTGATTTACATTAATGGTAAAACAATTACAGCAGTAATGCACCGAAAATTGGTAGATAGTCTGGATAGAGCAAACTTTTTCCACTTTATACTACTTTCTGACTCATAGGTTCCAAAACTTAACTCTCTGAGCGGCATTGAAGAGTTATCTCGTCTCTTTGACATCCTCTTATTTTAGCATTGGCCAGCCTAGATATTTTCTAAAGTTGATTTCTCAGTGAAACACTTTCCCCTATACCCTATACTTCGCACCTGCTGAAAATCTGAAGAAATTCTATTTTATAGAAAAAAAGTTATGGCATTTTAAGGGGAGGTTTAGTGATTTCTACTATGCCGTGGAAAGGGTTATATTCCCAGGTATCCAGATATTTTTTATTCTATGGAAGATATCACCTTTTCTTAATTTGTATACATCCGTTTTTATACGTATTTTGACCCAAATACAACTCAATCCCTCATCAAACTACATATGGTTCATATGCATTTATATTTTCGACTCCTACTGACTCAAAACTATCAGTTTCCCAATTATAGATGCCTCTTTCGCATGATTGTGCTGAATATTTCTAGGTTGGTGAGCTTGAAACAACACAGCAACAGTCCCAAAAAAACTCAATAAAAAAATCGGATAAAATTTTCAAAAATTCTCAACGTAATTTTTATCGAATTTTCCGCCGAAGGCTTTTCCAGTCTCCAGTATTATTCCTTATCTCCACGTCTAGATGGTAAATTGAATGCCGTGAAAGCTCTCTCTCTCTCATATCCCTCTCTATACCACCACCACCATCATCATCACAAGGTACATACGATTGCCAGCAGCTCTTCTTTTCCGATTACTGTTCCGTTCTTCTTCTTCTTGCGGTTATCCCAGTTTCCTAGAGCCGCACATCCACCACATCCACCACCGGGCACATAATCCTTAACCACAACAGCGGCGGAATTTAATTCCCGACTCACGAGAGCGAGAAAATCCATTCGGCTTCTTATGCCTTCATAACTCACCGCAGAATGTCTGGACATCAAGGGCTGATATCTCTGTCAGAGCGTTGTGAACTTTTATTTATCACGCGACTGCCGAGAAACAAAGGAGAATGCCGAAGCTGCTGCACAACAAACCTCCGAACCAACCCTGGAACTGTCTATCTGGGGGAAAAAGTTAAGCCTCAATAGGACAATATGGTGTGTTAACGCTAAGCCTACCTTACTGTCATTTGTCTTGAGGCTATTGCGATCTTGACCCGAAAGAAAATTTCATTTCTCTCTTCCTTCAGCAAAAACCCACACACAACCAACCATCCTCTCTCTCTCTTTTTTTGGTACCCAACAGAAAAGAAAATAGACGAAGAACCAAAAGAGCGACGAGTCAGTGGTCTCGTTGAATGCTGCTATCAGGATAATGTCGATAAGGGATTAGGAGCCACCGTCGAGAGTTTCGTGTAGTGTAACCCCCGTCAATGGGCGAACGATTTTTTTCAATTACAACTAAGCCCGAATACCCGAAAGAAAGTTTCCTTTAGTTTGTTTTTTTTTTTCTTTCCTGTCTTGGAAAACTTCTGGTGTTAATTGAGCATGGAACCATGGGTTTTGGTGATAGCATCTTTCACTATCGAAACAGAAAAATATTAATAAAATTAAATAAGAGTAGTCAAGCAGAGGAATGTATTGTTGGCGCTTGTCATTGTTCAGAGATGATTGCAACGGATGAAAAAAAAAATCGGAAGTAGAAATTTTTTATCATTATGATTTGTTTTTTAAGGTTAGGTAAAGGCCCGTTTACACGCGTTAAGTAGTTTAGTAGTTGACTAGATTTTAAGTCGTCAAGTGCTCAGAAAACTGTCCCAACGTGAGTGATCAGTGTTCATTGGATAATGCGAGGCCGCGCTCACTGGCGCATGCGCATAGGGCCTATTTAAAAATAGGCCCTATAATAGGGAAAAATAGTATCCCCGGTTTATCTATTTGTCTACCTTAAAACTAAACAACTTGACAATTTAGCAACTAAACGGCGCGAAATAGTCTTTAACGCCTGCATACATTTGACGACTTGAAATTTAGTTGACTACTATTTTACTAAACGCGCGTGTAAACGGGTCTTAAGGCCTAGAGGTACTTCAAAGCTTTGAAATATCACTTTCCAATAGTAATAATTATAGTAATTTTATATAAGCTCAACAGTCTCTTCACAACTGAGGAGTCAATAACCGTAGAATCATGCGAAATTGCGACGTGTGAACCTTAAGCCCGATTGAAACCCGCCACCACCTATAGAACAAAGCCTCTGCACGAAGCTTGTGACGTCAATGCAGAAGACCATTTCTCCTATTGCCATTGGATATACTGCAAAAAAAGGTAAAGATATCGCATGCGTCGGCCTGCTATATCCAATGTCAATAGGTGAAATTGCCTTCTTCAGTGACGTCACGAGCTTCGTGCGGAGGCCTTGTTGTATAGGTGGTGTTGGCTCAATAGTCTTCTAGATAAATAAAACATAGATTTGTATAAATAAAAGAAATAAAACATTCCGAGGTTTCATGAGTTTAATTAGATCATTTTTGTCGCAAAAGGGCCATTTTCTGCACACGAGGGTTAATTAGACCGGCACCTACATTTTATTGCCGATTCTGAACGGTACATTCTTTTTATACTCACCGAGAGGTTGGTGGTTAATCGTTTTCTGTAGTCATGTCGGCGTTTCTGTTGTACCCTTGTGTCTGACAAGGACGAACCGGGTATCGAACTTGCTATGCCTCTAAACATCCTTTAGTACTTTAGTCGAGTATCTTACCGACATGGGCTACGCGATTAATCTTCAATTTGGTTTTGTGCTTCTTTCCCCGATTGTTTGCCGTAGGCCTGAACTGATGTTTCATGAGTGTTTCCATGTACCTAAAAAGACGTGGTTGGAGGAGAGGCTTCTAGACGTACGGATGACGCTCGAGGAACATCACTCAGTATTCATTGGAATTTTCTGAACACAGCTCTTGTGAACGAAAAAAAAAATCAAGATCGACTGTGCACAAGAGTAAGAAGTCTCCTCACCAAGTGGTTAGTGCATCAATCTCTCAGTGAGGAACATGGAGGAAAAAGCCGTTCTAAAAAAATAAAAAAGCTTTAGATGTGATTATTGGTCTAATTAACCACCGGATGCAGAAAATGATCGAATGATATCAAAAAGTCTCTATTTTAAACTAATTAAACTAAGTAAAATCAGACAAAATAATGCAGCGTTGATTATTGCATGAATGTTTTCTCCATGGTGAGTGATCCGATTATCCGGAATAGATCTGAACACTGACAAGAATCCTTTTCAAAAACGGAAACTTACGGTTTACCCAAAAAGTTTCATTTTATGCAGTTGAGGGGGAAAGATATAGAATATTTTTCTCCCTCTTGGAATTTTCAATTTCTTAATGCCATCCGAAAAATTCACGAACAGAAAAAGAAGAAGCAGTAACTTTAGACTGACAAAATTGTCATAATCCATCAAAACATTCAAATGCGGCAATGACAGGTCATCGTATCAAGACTTGATGTATCAGGGTTTCATTGCCACTTCCAATCGTATTCAAATAAACACTGCAGAAAGTGTCATGATACTTCCATCTACTGGGTCTTCTGAAATGGACTGATAGTTTCCGAGAAAAGTAATCTGAGCAAAACGCTTGGGGTTGAAATAAAAAATCTTGACAGTCGATTTTGTAGGACAGGCTACAAAATTTATTCAGGAAGTTGTCCTGTATCGGCATGAAATCTTACTGACATCTGGCGGTGTGGCACCAGTAACTAGCTATACACGCCTGAGTGGCGTGGTGGTAAGATGCCACCATGAAAGTTGCTGTCACGGTCCCGGGCTAGAACCCAAGAGAGGATATACATAAGATATTTTCCCTAACGAACTTGAGGTGACCACCGATAGACAGCGCCTTCATTTCCAACACATCTCATTTATGGCAGTAAATAGCGATATGACCAGAGTTGGTGTTTGGTAAAGTAAAGTAAACTAGCTATGGGCAATAAAAATGAAAATTACATCATAATATCCTGGAAATAGGCATCATCAGCCCCAATCACATGTCGTAATCGCCGTACGAAGTTGCTGTACTACAATAATGAAAAATTATTATCCGCTGAAGCTCTTGCTACCTCGTTGGGCATTTTGTCTGTTGTGGCGTTGTATTTGTATTTTGAGTGTCTGTATTTTTTCTGGTGCACAATGTCCTTCACGTGTCCACAAAGAAAGAGACAGTACGAATTCATATCCAATGAATATATGGCATTCAAACATTCTCTCTTCAATTAAAACGGGTAAAGACACGATTATCGAAATATTCCTCGGGAAAAACAGGAACTTCAGCAATTCGATGAGACCATGCACCATCGTTCGTGATAACATTTCGATTTATTCAAGGTATCACGAATGGCTATAACATGGCAAAGAAGGTACCTACAGCGCCATTTATCTGTAAGTTTCTGAAACAACAACGGGACAACTTCCTAAATACATTTTGTGGCCTGTTTCACAAATCTGCAACCAGAATTGTTTTTTTAGACACTCATCATTTTCTTGATACTTTTCCGATAGTTTTCTTCTACCAAGTATTGCAAAAAAGCGATATTCTGATTGAATAATAATTTGGGGCTCTGTTACTCCCTCTCGTGATCAGAAATCATATAAGTTGATAATAGACGATAAACATAGAGAATAGAGTACGAAGAAACTGACATTGAGAGCGTATACTTCTACGATTGAGGAGAGTAAAGACGCGATTATCAAAATATTCCTCCAGTGAACCAAACGCTTCAACAGTCCAATAAGAACTTGCACCATCTTCCATTTACTAAAACAGGATATCTCGATTCATCCAAAACATCATGGATGGCAACAAAGTTGTAAAGAAGGTACTTACAGTGCCATCTATCTGAGAAATTTTGAAACAGCAACGGGACAACTCCCCAAATAAATTTTTGGCCTATCCCATAAATCTGCAACCAGATTTATTATTATTATTATTATTATTATTATTTTGATACTCGTCATTATCTTGAGATTAAAAAAATTGCAAATACTTTCCTCTACCAAATAAGATCAGGAAAGGAAGCAATATTCTGATTGGCTATTAATGTGTCTCGGTGAATTTCTCTCGTGATCAAAAGCAATAAAATGATAATATACGATATATACAGGGTGATTTCATAATTTCCCTTGCCGCATTTTACTGGCAAATAGTAAATCCTAGAGGTATGCTTGCAATTATAAAAAGTATCCTAAATAATGTGTATACCTCAGATATGCCATTCATGTTGCAAGCGGTTGTATAGTTATTAAAATACAAAAATTAACTTTTTGTACTGACACGCTACTTCACCAAACACCAACTCTGACCATATCGCTATATTGCAATTTACTGCCATTAGTGAGTTCTTTTCCAGCTTTCCTCCAGTTTTTGCACTTAAATATCTCTGCGAATATTGTACTTAGAAACGTGGAATGTTTCTTGTTGCCCTCAGAACAGACAGGGCAACAACTTTCCAATTAGGTTTTTGAGAGGACAGGGGGTACCTGTGTTAAAAGTTAATTTTTAACTACATAACCTCTTGCAACATGAATGACGTATCTGAGGTACACACGTTATTTATATACTTTTTATAATTGCAAGCATACCTCTAGGATTGACGGTTCGCCAGTAAAATACGGCAAAGTAATGAGACGATTACTGAAACACTCCTCCAGTAAACCAGGAGCTTTAACTGTTTAATGAGGCCTTCCACCATCTTTTATGAAACAGAATATCTGAATTGATTCATCCAATCATTAACACTGAGAGAATTTCTCAATATTCCTTTCTAAAACTAATTTCAGGGCACCCTGTACCTTTATAAACATAGAACACACACATTTATCAGATAATTTTTCTTTTTGCCCGAAAGGAAAGCAATATTCTGATTGACTAATAAAGTGGCTCTGTGACTCGCTCTCGGGGTTAGAATCCATATAAATCCATAATATAGACGCTATATAGAGAATAGAGTACGAGAAAACACAGATTGAGATACAATATTGGTCACAGGAAAAGGAAAAACTTTATACCTCGCTATATACTGGATACAATATCATTTTTCTCGGGGTTTTTCTTTCTTATATATATATCTTCTCGTCTATATATTTTTCCGAGTACCTTAACCTACGCCTTTTTACGAGATTCTCGTGGTTGATGTTTATGACAAAGCAAGCTCGAGCGCGAAGGCAACGGGCATCGCATCTTTTCGAAATTCATGTGAACTGGCGATTCACCCGTTTTTTCTGTATAGAAAACCATAATAACGGGATATATATATATATTTACACGCACACACACACACACAAACATACCCTACACTATCTTTGCGATCTCTACACGGTTCCCTGTAGTCTCAGCAATATATCCGCCGAGTAAATGTCCAAGAAAGACGTTCTGTTAGATAATATACTCCGACAATAAGAACTAGTATCAGGCCAACATAGAACCGTAGTTTATACTGAATGGTTGTACCTTTCACATGAATACAAACGCGAGTGGAATTCCAAACAAACATGGTCTTTGATACATGATGTAGGAAAAATAAAATATATAGAAAAATTGTTTTCTTGTTATTATCATTTTTAAAAAATCATGTCCTGTCATTGTTATTCATTTCTACAACAATATGGATTCGTTTCTTATAATTCCATTTCAGATATGACCCGCTGCGGGGGTCTATAATATATATATACAGGGTTTGTACGGCAGTATTTCATCGTGATATCTCGAGCTACCAGAAAGCAAGAAGCAATTTTCTATAACTTTTTCCTTTAGAGAAAAGCCAATCTCTTTTTTTGTTGAATATTATTTTTTGGTATATGTGTTAACATGGGAAAGAGTAAACCTAATTTTCTCGTAGTTTTTGCAGCAACTCTTTTCTATCTGGAATAGAGAGAGGGTGTGTGTGTGTGTGTGTGTATGGAGTATGTATGATTCCAGCAGCACCACGGCCACATAAATCTCCCAAAAAGGAATGCGTCGTTTTTTGGGGTTTTCGAAAAAAAAAGGGGGGGCTTATTTTTTTTGTTAGATATATTTTCTGTAAAACACACACAGGAATACGTGTTGAAAAAGAGTCGACAGCACAGAAAAAAGTGAAAAAAAAAAGATGAAGAGAAAGCGAGAGGTATGGTTCTTTATTTTAGATGCTGCCCGGAATTGTCGTTGGGTTGGAAGTGATGTGAAAACAAATGCTGTTGGATCCTCCCTCACACAAGACGGACATCCATCGTGAAGGGAACAACAACAGTCAAAGAGAAGAGGACGTGTGTATGTGTGTGTATAACGGCTCTGAATAACACTACCGTAAAAGCGATGGTAGGAGAGAGCGAATGAGAGAGCTGCAAGGGAGAAGAGACACTTAAACGCCAGCATGCATCAACACAGGGATTAAATTAAGCATTCAGATGCAACAGATGCCTTCGAAGACTACAGAATATGTATAATTCCTACAGGGGACGTATACATTCTTCTGTCCTCGTGTTTCCAGGCCGATTTGGAAAGCCATAAAAACACGGTGACATTGAGGAACAAAATTCGTGGTGATCCAAGGTGGCGCAAGGTTCTGTTATACGCCACTGATGTTTTTTTCAAATTCAGAACATTACTCCTTACCATGCGCTTATAAGGAGAAACTGGATTTTTTTTTTCAGTTTAATGGGATTTTAAAAATGGAAATGGAAATTTTTGCTGTATTTTTACGATTGTTGGTACGTTTAATAAAATGTGTATTTTTTTCACAGTTTGGGAATTATTTTTTGAAATTATTTCTGCGGTTTGGTTTGATATCGATGTAAATTCTAGCCAGTTTCAGAAGGAAATTCAACTATTTTTTTCGGTGTATAATATTTTTGGATCTTCTATTTTATAATGATCTGTACTGTTAGATATATAGGATGTCTCAGGACCAGGTTTACAAACTTCTAGGAGGGTTAGGGTACCCCTACACGACTCGGAATCACATAGCAATGCATGGTTGGAAGTACTTCCTTCATTCGCGGTAGGGTACTCAGAAAAAACCAGAAGTGAAAGGACAAAACGTAAGTGAACACGGGTTTTAATAATAAATGTTCATCGAAAAAGTAACGAAGGTGTTCAAACTGTCATCCACGAGCTGTAATGCAGGTCTCACATCTCAGGTGCATGGAACTTCGCACATTATGGAAGATTCCGGGCATGTCTAGGACTTCCCTGCAATACAGGCAATAAGTTCCTCAGTGCGGTCGACGGGGGTGTCATTCACTAATTTTTTTTTCATATGCCTCCAGTCTTAGAACTCCGGAAAAAGTAATCACAAGGCATGATAGATCCGGCGATCGAGCAGGCCAATGCACCAAATGCCTGGAACTACCGCTCCCGTATAGCACCATCGAACGCGTTAGGAAAGCATTTCCGACCCAACATGTGATTCCGAGTTGTCTGGGTGCACCCTACCCCTCTTAGAAGTTTGTAAACCTGGTGCTGAGACACTGTATATTTTTTTGAGACGTTAGTTTTCCTTCAGTTGTTGTGTTCTGTAAGGTTCTGTCTTAGAAACTTCCTTTTTTCCCTTAACCCAATTTTGACTGACATTTGCGTAACGCTTTGTTTAAAATTTTTTTGAATTAATTTTTATTCAAATTTTGTATGCAATTAACATTTTTGAAATTGAAGGGTTCAATGAGTATAGCCATAGTATTTTTTTAAAATTTGTTTGCAAAGAAATAAAATTTTTTGGAAATTTTATCCTGATTTTCGATTTGGAATTTTCTCTCCCCCCCCCCCCTCCATGACCATGAACAGAAATAAATTTTTTCTAAATAGATTAAATGTTTTTGGCACGTGATACATGGTTTCCCAGTATCATAATCACTAATTATTTTAATAAAATTATATTAATTAGAAAGTTTATTAATTGTAAATTTACATTAATTATAAAGAAAAACATGCTAAATTAACGGCTAATGTCAGAATGTTTATTTCTGTCAGTGGCCGACCAGTTGGCGAAGTAGCCGGTGATCTGGCCGAAGTCCGATAGCAAAAGACATGGCTCGGGATCTTTGTCAATTTGACGTTTTTTTCGTGTGATAATTATGTCCACGTTAGTTATGGCAACCCATCAAACCGCAGTTACGATGCGGTAATCGTTTTTTTTTTTCTCCAACATTTGGCACAGAAAAAGCTATCAAGAATATAATTATTGTTATAGGTTTTTCCTCTCAAATTTCACTTTTTTTCCTTCCGTCACAGGGAGCTAACCCAATACAGATGCTATATATATATATGCCGCAAAAACAACTTCACAGTAATATTTTTCATGTTTATTTAAATAGTCGGAACGTTTGTGGGACTTGAATTATTGGACTGGTCGAAAACACAAAGCATGTTATTTGTTCGGTATGCATTAGGGGTTATTCAAGTATTACGTCAGCGTCGAGGGAGGGGGGGAGGGGTTTCGGATTTGCTGACTTTTGATGACAAGGGGGGAGGGGGAGTTTGAAGGTTGCTTACGTCATCAACCACCCTTTTTGCAGATATGAAATATTCTAAGGTGCTGACGAAATTTTGCTGACAAGGGGGGGGGGGGTCAAAAATGGCTGAAAATCTGCTTACGTAATACTTGAATGGCCCCTTATTGATAGTAGATATTGTTATATAGTTGTTTTTTGTTGTCGATTCGACTGAACGATTGTGAGAAAAATGGATCAACAGAAATCAGAATATGATATTTGTTCAGTACGCATTATACAGGGTGATTACTTAATTCCTCTTGCAGCATCTGACTGGCAAAACCATTGATCCTAGAGACATGCTTCCAATTAGAAAAAGTTTCCAAATGACATGCATAGCTCAGATACGTCATTTATGTTGCAAAAGGGGTTGTATAACTTTTAAAATACAAAAATTAACTTTTCATACGCACATCCTGTGTTCAAAAATCCACTGAAAAAGTTTTGTCCTTTCTCTCCAGAGGACAACAAAAGAATTCCAAATTCGTAAGTGAAATATCCAGTGAGATATTTAAATTCAAAATTTAGGAAAAAAAACAGCAAGAACTATCGAACAAAGCACGTTTCAAAGCAAATCTTCTTTCCCTTATTTATGCCGTTCTTTTTCGATTTTTCTCAAATTTTTGAATTCAAATATCTCAGTAAATGTTGCACTTAGGAACGTTGAATTATTTTGTTTTCATCAGAAGAAACGGGGCTGTAACTTTTCAGTGGGTTTTGAGTACAGGGTGCCTGTATAAAAATCTATAGTTTTTTAATTTATGATAACTTTATAACCGTTTCCAACATGACTTATCTGAGATTTACATATGTTATTTGAAAACTTATTCTAACTGGACGTATGCCTCTAGGATCAACGGTTCTATAGCAAAATGCGGCAAGGGGAATTATGGAATCACCCTGTATATATATCTGGTAGATATTGTTATATCGTTTTCTGTTTTTGTAATAAATATTTCTTTCTAGTAAATATTTATTACGAAAAAAATCTCAAATAATTCAGATTTCAATTGCTTACGAATATTATTCATGCAGTTGAATCCGGTTATAACGAACTCCAAGAGACCAGAGAAATCACTTCGTAATAATAAAATTTCGTTGTAAAAGAATTCCAGATTTTTACATTGTTCCTATGTAAACCTATTTGGGGGACTAGAAAAGTTTTTGTAAAAACGAGATAATTCGCTATAACGGTATTCGTTAAAACGGGAATCAGCTGTATAAACAAATCAAAAACTCAAGAAAAAAAAAAGGTTTCACTACAGAGCAACAGTAATTGCCGTGTTTTACCACAATGTTTCAAATTCAACTGAATTGTCAGATCGATCGTTGGAATAATAGAATAATGAATGTAAAATATGGGACTTGTTCATCGTGTGTTATTTGTATTGTTGGATTTATTTTTGTCGTAGTAAAATAAATTACTTACGATTAAAACGTTATAGTCAAATAAATAGAAATAAAAATCACAAATAATTCAGATTTTAATTGCTTATGATTACCACTTATGTAAACAAATCAAAAACTCAAGAGAAAGATGTTTCACCGCATTGCAACTGCAATTGCTGTGTAAACAACTTTACACCACAACGTTCCCAATTCGCCTAAACTGTCAGGACATTTGTCGGACTTGAATTATTGGAATAATGGAAATCCGAACATGGTATTTGTTCAACATATATCTGGTAGATATAGTGAATAGAAATCGAACAGTTTTCGCTCAGAGGAAGACCCCTAGTTCTAATCGTCCTGGCGGAGAAGAGGGACAAGCTCCCGACGATGAGATTCGCATACCTTATCCAGTGAAGCGAACTCTTACTTCGATTACGATAGGATCCGAACCACGACATTGATTCCAGCAATCTGCATGAGTTGCTGTCGCTCGGAAATGTGTTATCCTCTTCACTCTCACTTTTACCCCACTATCCATCATGGTATTCATCTGTCTCTTTTCTTCTGCGCGATCACGGATCTCTCTCTCTCTCTCTCTGTTTCTTTCTCACCGATTCCGTGGTATTCGTTCAAACCATTTGTTACTGCTACGTATGTCTCTCTCTCTCTGGCACTGCTTTTCCCTCACTACCATCTCGGTTACCCGGGGTTCTCTCTATCGTATTTGCCGAGAATTCGAGAAGAATCTCCTTCGAAACTAAGGCAACCAAAGGCAAGAGGTAGGTAATGAATGTTTGCATAGCAGTTACCTGAAGAGAAGATAACACAAATGGGTGTGTTGGAAAGAATGCCTCTTCACATCGTTGCTATAACTTGTTGCTTTTCCCCCTTCCGGGAATCTCACTCGTACTTTCTTTGGATAAGATATCGAATTAATGGTACATTAGTGAAATTATTCCACTGCATAACCTAGAGCTGTTAGAATATCCTCGTTTTCACACAAATATTGGTTCTTCGTGTGTTTTACTAGAGATTATCATAAAGGTAACTAATAGGGAAATAAATATGACAAAAAGATGGAGTGTGCTGTCACATCGATACGGCAGCCAGTTCGGGATCGAATATGTATATGGTACAATACAGTCAGCCTGGGGCCAAAATCTGGAAATATACACACAATTAAGTACAGTAATACTTATCAAAGCTGGATAGCTGAGGTTCCATTAAAATCTGTTCCAAGTTAGAGGAGTTTCCAAGACATAGGCGGAGAAGTCTGGGGGGGCAGGTCATTATTGCTGGGGGCGGAACGATGATGATGATGACATCAACAGCTGGTTGATGCGGAGATGAATATAAGAAAGAAAGAAAATTAACACAATGCTCTTGGGGTGAAGAGCGGAGAGTGGCGTCTTCCTTGGATAAGGCGCCATCTGGTGGCAGTGTCAGCAGTCGTGGGCTTTGGCCTGAGTTAGGTCTGGCCGTCCATGTATGGTCCCGTTCAGCGCACACGAGCTCTAAGAAAAGACTGCGGTTCGTTGCTCTTGTAGAGTAGTGGTCTACCTCGCTCATCCGATAACAGAGAGGATGTGGGCTTGATTCCCCACAACAGCTGAATTTTCTTATTTTCCTAAATTCATCTTGGCATCAAGCAGCTGTTGAAACCTTCATATTCTGAGTTATAGGATTATTCCCGATTCAATTAAAACCGTCCAATGTAGGGAGGTGTTCAAGTTGATAGGTTTTAATGTATTATTTGATTTCAATAACAAATACCTACTGTTAGATACCATTGACTTCTACCCCATCGGCGTTTTTGAGTTTAAACTGCTGCATGTTTCCTCTCTTAACGGTGCAGTACAGAAGGTCTGGTACCTAAACTCAAAGACCTATTAACATGAATGTGATACCGCGTTTTGGATTTAGGATTTACTTATTAAGACTACACTCTTAAATAGTACTGACGTTTTACTGGCAGTGTATCTTGTGTGAGTTACGTGACGGTATAGCTCGTCTAGTACCTAAACACGAAGTGGTACTATTGGTGGTACCAACGTGGTACCATTTTTAGTTTACTTATTTAAATAAAGATCTATTCTTACATACTACTGACGTTTTCCTGAAGTTTATATTTAGTGAGCTATGAGAGTTTGAGTTTTGCCTGTTTTCGGGATTTAAGTACAGTACAGTGTGTCTTGTACTTGAATGTGCTAACATAAACGACGTCTTGTTAGATTTTTTTTTACAATACCTATCCATAGACACCACGAACTTTCATTTGTGCTGTTTAATGTCATGGCATTGAATGTTTAACGCATATATTTATGACATAATTCTTAACTTTTTTGCACTTTTAGGCCAGAGCCCAATTTTAAAACATCACGTTTTAACTAATGTATAACAGCAATAATAGATAAAAATCTTTACTTAAAATTGAATCCGAAATTTTAAGGGGTCTCCGACCTTTTAACATGGTAAAAAAAAACTTTCTTAAGTAGAAATATTATTAAAAATACCATTTACTATTGATTTATTTCAAATTGTTTACCACATATATTTGATTGTGTATGCTATCCTATGCTAGTACAAAATTTTACATATTTCCAATACTTAATTTTTTTAAAGTAAATAAAAACGCATTAAAAGCAGCTGCGTGCATGATAAAATAACATAACGTCAATGAAATTGAATAAAAATTGATTCAAAATAAAGGAAACTGTCCAGTTTATAAAATGACGAAAAATATTTGAGATCCATGAATAAATACTTGGATTCTAAAAAATTTGAAAAGGAGTTTTTAAATTTTTTTAATTTTTTTAAAATTTAAAATTTAATTTTCAATAAGATTGATTCGATAAAGTCTCAATTTTTTTCAAATGGGATCCATACGTGTACACAAATTATCGCCGAAAATTCTCAAACGCAAGTGGAATTGCCAATTACTGCCAAAGAAATTATCAAAGGCAAGTAAAGCTGCCAACTATCGCTAAAATTGCTGAAAAATCGCCTATGGCGAGAAGTAGAGAGCTTCCACAAGATGCAATGGGTGAAAATCTGTGTAATTCACCAAACAAACGTATATGTTTGACAAATGTGTTTGCATGACTAAAATTAATTATGATATAAATTGTATTATGATAATTATGACTAAGTCATGAAAAAAAATCTTAATCCTTGATCTGAACAGTTCAAGCGAGTCTCTCTCTCATTGAAAATAAAATAAATTTTACAAAAATATTTGAACGTCCACAATTGCGGAAATGTCCGGTAAAATACATGCTATATATATGGTCACACTATACATACAAATTTCTGGCCCGCGAGCCCCAGAAATACATTATACCTGACCCACGGACTGAAAATTTTGCGCACCACTGGTCTAATTGATTTCTCCAAATCCTTCTAGAAAATCTCTACTTAAAAACAAAATATCCATAAATTTAACGGTCATGTTCTAACTTCCATCACATGTGCTACGTCATATTCTTGTCCTATTTTGCTTCTAAATGGATCCATTTTTCTTTCCCCCATCCCAAAAAGAACCCCGCTCCACATAATAAAATGATCCCAGTAACATGATTGAAGTCAGAAGACTGGGAAAATCCAAGTCCTTCTGTATTACGACCATCCGATATACGTGTGTTGTGGAGAGTTACGTAACATTAGCGATACGTATATACATACTCGACGAACGTGTCATCTCTGCAAAAGACCTACTATAACCGTAGAAAAAATGGTGAAAAATTGGAAAAAATGTAAAAATACTACAGCTGACGTAATGAAAGTACGCCATTTTTTCCGTTATAGAAAATAGCCAATATATATATATCTAAATAGTCCTTCCCCCCCCCCCCAAAAAAAATTGTAAGGCAACCATACGCGATTATGGGTCCTTTGGGCTTCATTCACTTTCTAATACGAAGCGAATGCAATAAAAACGCGAAACCGTTTCATAACTGTGTAAGGGGAGCTGAAATTCCTGAAATTTTACGAACTTTAGACCGTCAAGTACGTGAACGTGAGAGATTCGACGAGACTGAAAATCCTCAAAATATCGGATACATATCTTCCAGAAAGAGGTTCATTTTTGTTTTTTTAGTTTACGTACGTACGTTCAAAAGAAATTAAATTTTAAATAAAGTAAGTCTTGTGCACGAATTCGCATCAAAATGGTAGGGAATTGAAATGTACGATTACGTTTCTTGTCACTTTTTATAAAATGGTACTGGAGTGAACATTGATAACATTTTCCGATAGAAATTGTCTCAAAATGGAGAAAATGGTAATAAATTTTTGACTAACTATGTCTGCAGAATTCTTTGTCATAAATTTTGTAAGTTTTTCAGTAACAAAATTGTGTGTTCTTGGAAGAGTAGATCAACTTTGCCCAAGAATATTAAGAAGTCACCAACGAATAAGGCAAATACACGAAAAATACAAAAACGCCTAATGCATATCGGCACATAATGGGTGCGTCTTCAGAGGAAAAAATATTTAACCGCTAATCACACACACACACACACGCTAGCCGAGGGTCCCACTTGGGTTGGATACCAAATCTTAACTCTCGTTGCTCAGCGGAAAAAAAGTACGTCTGTTCACTTCAAACGTCGCGGTCAGAATAAAGCCGGGAGCCTGCGTGTAAGACTAATGCAGCGTCCTGATTGGACGCTTGCGAAATGGAGCTACCCAATTGGTCTATTGGAATATTCTTCAATGACCATTTTTGTCTCACCACGTTGATTTTCTGCACGCGAGGGCTGATTAGACCAGGACCTACAATTTTTTGGTGAAGTCTGTGGTCATGTCGCCGTTTCTTTAGTACCCCTGTGTCTGTAAAGTTTCTGACAAGGACGAACCAGGTATCGAATTCGCGACGTCTCTAAACATCCTTTGGTACTTTAGGCGAGTATCTTATCGACCTGGGCTACCGCACAAACGAGCTTTCTTCTGATTTAGATTTTTGCGAAGGCACGTATACTCGGGCCTCTTCAAAAATATATTAGTATACGACAATAAATCAACACCACCGATCACAACGCCATGGCTTAGATTCATCACGAGTGGGAATTCTAAGAAAATTCGAATAGACCAATCGGGTAGCTCTATTCCGCAAGCGTTCATGAAGCTCTCAGCTTCATTCTGACCATGACGTTTGAAGTAAACAGGCGCACTTTTTTCCGCTGTGCAACCGAGGTAAAGATTTTGTATCCAACCCAAGTGTGATCCTAGGTCAATGTAATTAGTGGTTAAATATTTTTTCATCTGAAAACGACACCCATTGTGTATCGAAATGCATTAGGAGTTTTTGTATTTTCCGTGTATTTGCCTTATTCGTTGGTGACTTCTTAATCGTGTGTTCTTTTTTTTTGCTGTGTTTCTTCTCAACATTAATAGTATAGTGAACTATATTTAGTAATTATAATCTATGCTATTGCGTGGTGAACCATAAAGCGCCTTGCACAGCATTTGATGGTATCTGATTGAATTTTTCGTCAAAAAAGATCTTGTGAAAACGTCAAACTTTTGGTTGTTAATAATCACTTATAATGACAAATATTCACGGAGAATCTTCGATGTCGTTATAACCAAATCTGACTGCATAATATCACAACTAAATGCTATTTCAGCACTTGACAGAGATTTTGCAAGTAGGCACATTTTAGTAACACAATTGTGCGCTTGTTTTCGTCGCGTTTCTTCTCAACATTGCAGGTTTAATGAACTATATTTAGTAATCACTGATGAACCATACCAAGTGTTGAATCTTACCCATCACAGTGAGTGAAATTATTAATATTTTTCACAAACTTTGGAACATACCTAGAAACAGAAAAGATCGTGTACCATGGAACAGTATAGGACTTGGTATACCTTGAAAATGCTCTTAACGTACATTAATTTTTAACACTTCTTTTGCTTTCTCACATACAATTTATATTTTAAAAATTTTAGTTCTGTACCTCCTACATAAACTTCTCTCTCAGCTACCTCCATTTCTTCTTTTTCATCCTTCTTGGCAAAATTTGTTGGAAAAAGCATGAAGTTTACAGTGGGGGATGTGTTCAACATAAACTTTCGCCAAATGACCCATATCCGGCTACTTTTCTTAGCACTTTTCCATAAAGTGTTACTGGAGAGTGAACTTTAATGCAATTCTTTGATAGAAATAGTCTCAAAATAGCAGAAATTATAATAAGTTTTGGACTACTTATGTCATTTTCTATGAAAAAGTCAGATTACTTGATGCAAGAACTGCAACACTAAAATGGGCTTAACTTCGGTTCTAAAAGCATCATGTAAACAAAACAATGCCTGTTTGAGAATCACAAAAAAATGGATTTCATAAAAAATTAAAACTAAAAAAATATAGATATTTTCTTCCAAAAAAAAAACGTTTTCAACGTAGTCGGATACCTTAATTGATTTGTAAATATAATTTTTCGATGTGGAGGTTTTTAATGTGAGGATACGACTCGGAGAAGCCATAACGGAATCGTAAGAGGTATCATTTAAATATTAATGAGAAAAAAGAATTATTTCATATTCGGGGGAAAAGTTCAAAACGCGACGTGCATACGTGACGAAACTCGGCTTTTACCAATTACCATTATACTAAGAAATAACACGTGTATAAAACGAGCATAGCTCTCCAAATGAGTTTTCGCTTTTCCCTTGAAATACGTGCTCCAGCTCCTTCGACGAATTTGAACCATGAAATGATGCCACAGAAAGTTGTTTCTTCTTCGCCTTTTCCATCAATTCCCACCGCTTCGCCATACGTACACATATGTATATATATACCGACCGATCACCTCGCTGTGTATGTTGTGTGTGTGCTGATGCTCTTTCTCGAGTCTTTGCTAGAGCGAAATTAAAACTGTGAAAGGATAGGAGAGAGAGAGAGAGAGAGAGAGGCATCTACCACTTGAGTTCTTGTTCCTAGTGGGTGCTATTAACCCACACGTTCGAGTAATTTGATCACTTTAACTCCAACTGAAGATGCGGTGTCGCTTGTCGATTTATCTTTTCCTCTCTTGGATTCCTTTGAGAATAGGTTCTTAAAATATTTAAAATGGTCATCGCGACTCTGGCATTTACCAAACGGCGGAAGTCGTCGAGAATTATACGAGCCTTGGCTTTATGTCTCGAATGGTGATGATTTTTGTTCTTCTTAAGCACTTGCGTGAAGAATAAAACTCAAGACATATCTTCGGTTGAGCATTCTGTTAGAGATGATATGAATTGAGGCATTGGCGTGAAAGGGCGTGTAAGTCACAAATAGTCAAAAATTATTTTTTACGCGGAAAAATAGTAAGTAACAATGGGTAAATTGCATGAAAAAGCAAGTACGTCGCTAGAGAGCGTCGTTTAGTTTCTGTAGATGTCAAACAAAGATGATTACGTTAGATGTAAACGCGCATTAAAACTGTTTTTTCTTGTCCTTTAAAATTTGTTTTTTGTGACTTACATGCTTTTCCATGTCAGCGCCTCATTTATTTGGAATTTGTTCGAAGAATGACGTTAAAAAGTGACTAAAAGTCGACTACATAGAAATTTGACAAAAAGCTAAGCTTTGTAAATAGAGGAATATTGACTCGGGTTTCAAGCTTTTGTATCAGACAGAGTTACGTGAAACGGTGCATTGTCGTAACTTTTTCCTCGTAAAAGAACGAGATATCTCGGGCTAGTATAGATGGAAGAAACGTAGAATGGACGGAACCCACCCTATGTTTTTAAATATGTTCATGGCACATTTAAAAATTAATTCAAAAATCAACCAATTGGCATAAAAAGTGCAGTTTGCACTAAAATACTTATCAATGCCGGGGAAGGCAAGGCACGTTTAAAAAAGAGTACGATAGAGATAGTGGTATAAATCGAGAAGCTATCCATACTTATAGTTAAGACAACCTTAATCTTTTTTATATGGGCAGTGTATTATATATTATCAATTTTTTCCCTTGGTGATATATGCTTTAATATTGGGTATTTTGGTTATGTTTGACATCCATATTTTTTATGGGAAAATTTTTTCAGCCACCTCGTTGGGCAATTTGCCTGTTGTGGCCCTTGTATTTCTGTAAGGGGATAGAGCTGTTTTATTATGATTTTTTAAAAAATTCAAAATTTCACTCTTTTATGGAATTGTATACTGAATAACTTGAAATGATACATAAAATGTGGCATGCAAAAGTGATATTTATTTCGATTTTCGTTGCATAAAACTACCTCATATCTATGCGTTCACCTTTTTAAGCTCGGGCTATATCTAAACGATATTCAGTTTCAACCCATGTATCTGCTAATATTGCGGAAGAGTCTCAATCACTTCTGTGATTCTTGTCCTCAGTTCCTCTATGTTGATTACACATGAAGCGTAAACGTTCCCTGTGACACATCATCAAAAGAAGAAATCAAATAAATAAATCTGGTGACCGAGGTGATTATGGGGCCCATCTCCTCCGATCCATCAACCAAGGTATTCCTAACACTATTTATATCGCTTTTAGTCTCACGTCGAGTTTTTTCGATAAAACGCCATCTGTGAGAAAATGTTTGAACTATATTTTTTAATTCACCAAAATAGAAATCTCTACGCCACGTTAAGTAGCTATTTTAGTGCAAACCGCAATTTTTTTTTTTTTTTTTTGTCAGTTGGTTTATTTTTTTATTAATATTCAAATTTGTTATTGACTTTTTCCCACCCTGTACATTCTCGTCCTTCTTTTCTTCTTTTCATCGAGACACTTTATTTGGTAACACTATGAACGGGAACTGATTTTTTTTTCATTTTACCACAGCATTATTTTATTTTTCTCCGTTGCGATCACAGAAGGGAAGACCTGCTCCACTTATCTTTTGTCCCTATTTCCTAAATTTTAACCAAGATACAAGTTTCTGAGATAAATCACCGGTACTTCAACTGTACATCGTTCGGATTTGTTGTCAAAAGCCTGTGTGTAAAAGAATTAATGAAGGAATCATTATAAAATTGCAGTTGCGTCACATAATCCTCTTTTGACAAATTAGAAAGTAGCACCGCAGACAAAGACCTCATAATATAGGCGACACCTTACTCTCCAACGTTTAGTGTGATAAGGTTCGTTTCTTTCCAGCCAGACCAACTGGAATTCTTTTGAAGTAAAATGTAAAATGAAGTGAAATGAATTTTTCTCCCACGAGATGCTCCCAAAGGACAGAAGCTACTACTTCACCACACACTCATTCTGGCCATATTGCTATACGCAATTTACTGCCGTTAACGAGTTAGGTTGGAAATGAAGGCGTCCTCTATCGGTGGTCGCCTCAAGCTCGTTAGGAAAAATACCTTGTTATCTGTATCTGCCGCCCCCCAGAAATTAAACTTGACGGGCACCCTACTTGATGGTAGACGAGTATCTTACCACCACGCCACTCGGGCGTTGAGGACAGAGACTGATCGGATGAGTGTGATTATATATTGAGTGGCTGTTGATTTTCTTATTTTTGTCAGATTAGGAGATCTTGATCTCATTTCGAGGGGCTTTTGGTTTGGTTACTTTTGTCAGCTTCGGATACTTTGATTTCCTTTTTGAGGTGTACGGTTTTTGTTAAGTTTATACGTAGGTGGGTCATTAAGTAAGTCGCAAAAGGTAATTAAAAAATAACTTGCAGAGATAATCACTTCAAAACTATTTTTATTTCTCAACACACATAATCTCCACCAATATTTATGTACTTGTGATGTCTGCTATACTACTTATCCCATCATTTTATCAGTGCCCCAATACCAGCTGCATAAAATTCTTTGGGTTGCTGTCTCAGCCACATTAGGACTTTATCTCGAACTTCTTCATCATCTGCAAAGTGTTTGCTTCCAAGATGGTATCTTAGTGGACTAAACAGACGAAAATCGCTTGGGGCTAAGTCGGGGCTCTAAGGTGGATGTTGAAGAAGTTGCCAACCAAATTTTTAAACTGTCTTCTGTGTAAGGCGAGCTGTATGAGGTTCGCGTTATCGTGATGAAGCATTATTCCTCCTTTAGATAATAGGCCTGTGCGCTTTCTCCGAAGCTTCAATAGAACATCACTGTATGATTGAACATTCACCATTTCACCATTTAATGTTCACCTTTATTTTGTAAATGGGCCAGTAGCACTCCTTCGGAATCCCAAAACATCTACCTTACAGCCCAGACTTATCCCCAAGTGATTTTCATCTGTTTAATCCTCCAAAAAACCATCTTGGAGAGGCAAACACTTTGCAGATGATGAAGAGGTTCAAAATGAAGTCCTAATGTGACTGAGACAGCAACCCAAAGAATTTTATGCAGCTGGTATTGGGGCACTGATAAAACGATGGGTAAGTGCGTAAATATTGGTAGAGATTCGTGTGTTGAGAAATAAAAATAGCTTTGAAGTGATTATCTCTGTAAGCTATTTTTTAATTATCTTTTGTGACTTACTTAATGACTCACCCTCGTATAACTTTAATCACAGCAAATTCGAATCGTAAGTTAAATTGGTTTGCTTAATTTTGTGCTGTTTAAATAGCTGTGTTTGATTTTGTGTTGTTTTAATTGCTTTATTTAATTTTGTGTTTGATCAGTTGTGAAGCAATTAAAACTTGAGTAACTAAAGAAGTATAAATGGTAGTTCTCCCACAACGTTAATGATTTAGAAGTGTTTTAATAAGTATTTGTATCGCAAGAAAGGCATCATTTAAAGGCTTGCTACTTCACAATCAGTTTCAGTCATCACTATGTTCTACATAGTTGTAGATAGGTCATGACTTGAACAAGAAAAGTTTCTAAAAACAATTTTGTGATCAAAAAGGGGTTCTCAAATTCATCTCCATCTATTATTTATCCTTCTGCGATATCAAACCAAATATCTCTCCAGTGAATCGAAACCCGCTTACTTCATCAATATCGAAAAATATCAAGGATTTTCAGAATACAAAACTACAATGATGTTCGCTCTTTAAGCACATACTCATAGATGGATCTAGTCTATGAGGTACACAGTATTTAAAATCGTGACCATCTACGATACTTCTAATTATCGTTACCATCCTTTTTCTGATGTACATAAAAGGCCACGAACCAACCAACCGCATTTCAGATTTTTGGTAATGATAGCTAAAGCAACATGATTCTCTCTCTCTCTCCTTATACGGGTAGATAGAAAAGTCATCGTCATCTCCTCCTACTCCTGACAAAAACTTTGGCTATGTACATCATTCTCTGTACCACGTTACAATGGGAGAACACTCTCCCTTGTTCCGTTACCACAATGAGTGACGGATGATAGTGTCCGTGACTGTTTCTAAAGCTTAGAAGAATAAAGAGATATCATGAAGGATTTTACGTAGATATTTCTACGATAAGAAGGTTTTGTAATACACATATACCATCCTTTTATTATTATTTTTATCCTGCCTTTGCCAACTCTGGATGCTTTTTTTTTGCCTAAAGTGCAATTCCTCAATAGCAAAAAATTCCGTATTTTTTTTTTTAAATATCTTATTTAAAAACCCTTTGAAAAATGATTTTTTGGTTGTAATATTTGTAAAAAAGAGATAAGAGCTGAGAGATTTCAAGTTTGGATAAAAAATACTACGTAAAAAGTAGGCAGGTCTTATATACTTAGCTTCGGGTAAATATTTTCCCTTAAAGGAGGTGAAAATTTCCTGATAACTGTATGTATATAATAAATAATAATAATATCGGTATATATAAGTGTTTCTTCTTAGAATTTTGCTTTAGATAACTAAGAAAATCGGTGTTTTTCCATGGAAGATGTCTGAAAAGAATAAAGACTTTATAGTTGATTCCAAAATTTGTGCAAAATATCAAAAATATGTATGCAAAGTGAAGGAAATTGAACTGTTTCACCCCATGGATGATGATTGGGAAAAATGAGAAAAAATATAATTAAAACGGTCCCCAAACATGTCAATTACTGAAATTTGCTAATTTCTTTGTTGCACCACTTTCATCATTTAAAAAAATTCACCGAGATATTGATGATTGAAGTTCTTGATTTCCACCACTTTAAATGACCCTTGCTTTATTTGAGACAAAAACCAAGAATTACGACGAATTTTTATTTTGTATAATTATAGAAAAAAATCAAAATTTCATGAATGTAAAAAATTTAACTTCTCAATTTTTCTGTCACTTTACGTCAGGCATCTGCAACCGCTCGCGAGCACCACGGTGCTCCTTGAAGCGTTCAGAGTGTTCGAAGCTCCAGTTCAATTTAGTGCTCGTGAGCATTTGATCAACGTTACAATCAAATTGCCTTGTTCAAATCGCATTCGAGGATTAAAATCATCCTGGCAGATGGCAGCACTACACATAACAAGCATTACAGAGAAACAAAAAACTTCACGTCAGGTTTCACTACACGTACACGCACATTCCCGCATGTACCGATTCGTTGGGGGTTCCGCGGGGGGGGGGTTGTGTGGGCGGGGTGGGGGTGCATGTGTGGTGTAGCAGTAGTAGGTAGGGCCTCCAAAAAATGGCTCGGGGATCCATGATGTTCTTAAGTCAGCCACCTCGTTGGGCAATTTGCCTGTTGTGGCGTTGTATTTGTATTTGATTTTTCATTCAAACATATGGTCAAACTTGCCGTAAGGGTGCTCGCGACTAGAAAAATGTTGAAGACCTCTGCTTTACGTCATTGAAACTGTCAGAATTTACCTTTTCACGACTTTTTTTACATAATTACCTACCTTTTAACATGGTAAAAACTTTCTTACGTAGAAATATTATTAAAAATATTATTTAGATATTAATTTATTTCTTTTTACCAAATATATTTGATTCTGTATGCTAGTGCAAAATCTTACATATCTCCAATACCTAATTTTTTAAAAATTTTCAAAAAAACACGCATTAAAACAGCTTGGTGCATGATAAAATAAAATATTTGAGATCCATATTCGTACTTTGGTTACAATTTTTTTTAACTTTTTCAATTCTAAAATTTAAAATTTAATTTTGAATAAGATTGACTCGATAAAAAATTTCAATCTTTTTCATCGTTTTGTGAACACACACTGAACAGTTTTATTTATTTTTTATCAATTTTTGTTCAACTTCATTGATATGTTATTTTATCAAGCTGTTTTTAATGCGCTTCTTTTACATTTATAAAAAATTAAGCATCAGAGATATGTAAAATTTTGTACTCGCAGAAAATAGCATACACAATAAAATATATGTGATAAAAATTTGAAATAAATCAATGAAAAAATAATATTTTTACGTAAAAAAGCTTTTTACCATGTCAAAGTGCAGTAGACCCTTTTAAATTTGAGAATTAACCTCTATTTCTTTCGTCACCCTTCCTAAAACACAATAAATCTCATTCTATTATATTTATTTATTCATTTTAGAAAAAATTCACCGAGATGTCGATGATTGAAATGCTTGATATACACCACTTCTTACTACCATCTCTGTATTTGAGACAAAACTCAAGAATTTCGACAAATATTTATTCCAATGTCAAAGGAAAAAATTTATTTCGGGGTATGATATTTGAATAATATAAAAAAATTAATTATCCCATTTTTCTAACTATCATGTTTATCGCCATTGAAACTGTCATAATTTCCCTCTCTAAGCTTTCTTTTTTTTTTTTTTGCACAGTTTACTTAAATTTTAGAATAAACTTTATTACTTTCGGACGCTTTTCTTAAAACACACTGTGTAACAAAGTTTTTATTACTTTTATATATTTCATCTGAATATCACAGAAAAAATTTCTTTCGGTATGGAAAGAATTTTACCGAAAAGTCAATTAAATTTCGTAAAGGCTCCCGAAGACCTATTGGGTATAATATAACAAAGCAAATTTCACTAATATAAAAATTTTCTTTCACAAAATCTTTCTTCACGCTTTTTCCACATAATTTAACTCAAATTTTAAAATCAACTCTTATTTATAACTTAAAAAGACGACATAACAATTTTTTCTATTGCATTTATTGAAAAACTCGTTAAAATCGGTAAGCAAAATCACAATAATGTCTTTGAATTAATTTTCTTTAATAAGCATGTCTCTTCATTAAAACACTTGAAAAGAGAGAGAAACGAAACTAAACTTGAAAAAAAGGGGTTAAAATGAACTTTCAAAAAATTATATTCACCTTAATGCATTTTTAATTACATTTATTTATTTTGAAAAAAAAGCACCGAGATAATCGATGATTGAAATGTTTAATTTTCACATTTGTTTACGACTACCTCTGTGTTTGAGACAAAAATTGAAATTCCGACGGATTTTCATTTTAATATTAAAGAAAAAATTTCTTTCGGGAAGTATAGAGAAATTTTTTTCTCAAAAATTGATTAAATTTCAGTAAAATTACCGATGAATATTTCTTCAGTGTAGAGGAAACCAAATTTCTCTAATATACGAAATTTCATTTTTGTATTTTTCGAACTTCCATTCTAATACATTGAAACTGTCACAATTCCCTTCTTCAAGCTTTTTATGTATAATTTACTTAAATTTTAGAATCAACTCTTATATATATAACTTAAACGCTCGATGTAATAACTTTTCACTACATTTATTTATTTAAAAAAAAATACACTGAGTTATTGATGATTAAAATTTTTTGATTCTTTTTTGAAAGAAATTTTTAATTTTTTTCAACTATCATTTCACGTCATTGTAACTTAGTTTCCCTCTTCATGCTTCTGTTTACATAATTTATTTACGTTTTAGAATTAACTCGTACTTATTACTGTCGGACTCTCTACTTAAAATACATTACATTTATTTGTTTTAAAAAAAGATCACCGAGATATCGATAACTGAAGTTTTTGATTGCCAACACGTTTTACAACCATCTGTATGTTTGACCCGAAAAACGAGAATTTCGACGAATCCCATTATCACAGAAAAAATATCTTTCAGTATAAAAACGGAGAAATTAAAATTCACTAATATAAAATTTTAGTTTTATATTAGTGAATTTTTCTAACCATTATTACACGTCATTGTCACAATTTTCCTTTTCGCGCTTTTATTTGATAATATACTTAAATTTCAGCGTATTTTACTTTAAATTTCGACTCTTATTTATAATTTAAAAACCCAGTAACAAATTTTTCTATTAAATTTACTCATTTTAAAATAAAATTAAAAAAAACTAGAGGGAAAAACTCACTCGTTAGGATCGGTAAGTAAAAACACATAATAATGATTTGTCTTTAAAACAATTTTCTTTAATGAACATGTTTCTTCATTAAAAAACACTTGAAAAGGGAGAGAAAACGAAACTAAAGTTAAAAAAACGGGTTAAAATGACCCTTCAAAGTATGGTATTCACGCCTTTTGCAGTTTTCCCTCTCTTTTAACTGACTTGGAAATTGGGAAATCTACTTATCTGACATCGTCCTCAGAAAATTGTTCGAAATTTTTTTTTTTCTCTACCTTACTTCATATTCTTCTTCATCCTTTTCTACCTTCCATTCTACAATTCTTACGGGCTTTTCCTCTCTTTACACCCGATTCTATTTTGTGTGTCTATTACTTTTCTTTCCACCACCATCTCCTCTCGGTATGGTGCTCTGTAAGTACCTTCAAGAAATGATTTTTCTAAAAAGAGTTGAGAAGGGGAGGGAGATAGAGAGAGAGAGAGAGAAAGAGAGAGAGAAAGAGTATTAATTGCACTAATTGCATTAGAATTACCGAACTAATTGAAGCCCCAATTAAGTGCAAATTATACTGCAATATTTCTCGGAAAGATGCAGGTGTGCCGGGCACCCCGCAAAAGACACTCAGGAATATTCGAAAAGGAAAGACTCATTAAAGGACGGCAAAAATTTTATTTTTCCACGCCCTAATTAACGAAGCTTTATTAATGAAGTACTTGCCAAAAAGTGCAGACTTTGGCTTTTCTTGGCTATAGACAAACATAATCACAAAGAATCCTTCAATAGCAAGAAAAGAAAGGAAAAGGCTTTCTCTTCTCTCCTCTCCTTTTCTCACTTTCCTTGCATTTTACCCCCCCACACACACACGCGCGCATACTGTTATAATTCCTTGCCTTCTTTATACCACCTCCAAGTTTCCTATCAACCCGGGGAGACAGGACACACAACAAGTTCTAATTAATTATAATTAAATGTTCTTTTAATTACTAGAGTTAAATTCTTTGCAGCTCTTTGAAAACAAATTCGTTTTGCTTCGGACCCTAAGAAAAGTGTTGTTCACAAGCCAAGAGAGAGTCTTTTCACATGCCCACACACATACACTGTACGTGTATATACAAGCCCAAAAGAGATACGAGTGCACTGTCAAAACTTCTCGAGATTCAACTTACTTTGGATGCGATTAAGGCAGTCGAACAACCTTATTTTAGTTTTTTTTTTTTTTTTTTTTTTTGCTTCTAATTATTATTTGTTGGTATTCTTGTCGTATTATTATCGGTACATCAGCTTCTAGTACTTGAAAGTAATTTACAAAAATAACTTAAATTTTCGTGTTTCAGGGTGGAAAGTCTCTTGCATGTGAGTTATAAAGTTTACTTTTCGTGAGAGGTTTTAGTACTGGATACTTCTATTGTTAGAACGCTTCCTTTTGTATATAATGTGTTGACTTTAGGCACCGTTTCCTCCCAAAAAAAAAGTATAATTAAGATTCAGAGAGAGGTCTGAAGATGGTTCGTGGTAGACCTATTTGATGAACTACAATTAAATACTGATCAAATCGTTTAAAGTGTGATGATGTAGTAGCGACAGCAATTGCTGTATTGAAAGTATAAAAAATGTCTCTGCTTATATGCAGTATAAGTGAATGTATGTGGAGTGAATTTGCGTAAGAGTTGTGATTATCCCTTATGTTGGCTAAGAAACCAAATTTGATTAGAACTGGTAGCAAACTTATCTTTACAGACCGGCTTAGGACCAGTTCGTAAGGCGATTAAATTTCTTGTCCTTAGGTAAGAACAAGAGCTAAAATGACTCAAGGACAGTTTGTTCTCGTTAGTGACAAAGAGTTGACACTCTCAGAGTCATCTGATGTGGCCCCGAGACTTCGAAATAATTTTATCGTTAATTAATACAAATGTGAGCCAGTAACTACTGACTTTAAATCTGAAATAAAGTCCCTTGTGCACGTCACTGTCGAATCTAGTTGTTATTTCACTTGTGTTTGAGAACAACCGCTTCGCTTACAAGCGATTGGCAAAAATTTCGGATGATCTCTGTTTGACGAATCGGCGATAAATATGGTAGTCTTGTCCTAACCTAACCACATGTTAGAAGAAGGAAAGAATGAAAAAGTTATATTCAGCCTATCCTGGTGGCCGAAATAGAAAAAAGAAGAGAAATAGCAAACAGATCAGCCAGCCGAATCTTTTCCATGGGAACTCAAACCTCATCAAGGCTATTTATTCACACAAATAAGTCCATGTTGGAGCCTCGTTGCAAGTTGACACCAACATAAAGTCCACGCCAGTGCCACGTGCGAGTTCGAAAAGTAAACAGATGTAGAGAGTTCTCACGAGATGTTAACGGTTGAGTAGCCGAGAAGGAAGAAATACATCACTTAGGAAATCAATGCGGGAAAACGTACTATGATGCCCTGGCAAGCATTCAGTTTGGTTTGTTCTTTCCGAACGAACAAAGTGTTAATTCGACGCCCCTGGTCCGGCGTCCACGGCACCAGACCCAATTGTCTTGTTCCAAGTCGTGCCTTGCCCACAGAGATGTATTCAATGGAATATGATGATGTGGTATCCCGCCAGGTGAAAAGCTATCCATACTTCGATGAGACAACCATAATTTTTTATAGGCAGTATACGTATTTATATCTTATCACAATTATTGGTTTTTTATTGCTCTTATTGGGTTTCTGTATTTTTGATATACTTATAGTTTAGATATATATTCGACATCCGTATTTTTTATGGGCATCTTTTTCAACCACCTCGTTGGGCATTCTGTCTGTTGTAGCCTTTGTATTTGTAGTTGTTAACCCTTTAAGCGGCAATGACGAGATATCTCACACCAATAAAAGACTCATTTTAGCATTGACAAGCCCAGATATTTTGTGAAGTTGATTTGTGGATGGTAAGCTTTTCCCTATAACCCCTAGTGGGCACCTACTGGAAATCGGAAGAAAGCTTACTTCATTAAAAAAGATACGGCGGTTTGAAAGGGGGGTTTAGTGATTTTTAATTGCCGCTTAAAGGGCTAAATTTAAAACCTTTATTAAGCTTCTTTAAAATTGGAAAAACTTCAAAACTTATGAATTGGTTCATTTTATTGTGGCCCATGACCTATTAAGAAATCATTTGAGTTGCCCGCGATAAGTTATCAACTCACTCAAGTTGCCCGCGCACTCGAAAAAGTTGACCATCCCAGTGTTAGAGTAAAAGTAATAAACTTGTGACTATATGAGCGTAATCGTAGGAAATTGTCTAAAAAATCATCTAAGCATTATTACCAATCCTCTCGGTATATGTTTGATCTATTTCAAAAAATTTTCATTATTTTTTACTTGTGATTATAATCCCCAAATTAAATTGGTAAGTTTAAAAAATCATATATGGAAATATCGCCTTCATTTTAACACTTATTAGTTTTTCCAGTAAGCGGTAATGCATGCAAAACACACATTTTGAAAAAATTGAAAAAAATTAAAATACTTGTGGAGAATATGGAAATATAAAGATATTATTAGCCTTATAAAGTGGTTTTTCTCCATGCGCCGATATGTGCCAACAAAAGTGCTATTTTCTATCCAAATCATCATCCTAGACCGAAATTTATAAATTGTCTTTTAAATTTGAACAATCGTCAACAACTATAATCTATCAAAATAAACCATGCCTTAAAATACAATGAACTATCAAAACGCAATCAGTAAATTTACTATCACTGAGTTACAGGCCACAGGAAAGTTTGATAAAGTTCAGTACATTTTTATCATTCTTACTTATTCACAATTCTCAAACGAAGTCGGTAATCGTATGGAAACATCACCTTCATTTAACCAATCATCAATTTTTCCAGTAAGCCATCAATTTTTCCAGTAAGCCATAATACATGAAAAACACATATTTTGATTAAAAAAATGTAAATGTAAATTTTTTCCTCAATTGAGGAGAATATAAAAATATATAAAATTTCAGTTTTATAAAAAAAACTAGCTTTTTCCTCATGTATTAATATGTATCAACAAAAGCTACATTTCCGATCTAAATCTTAGACCAAAATTTATAAATAATGTCTTTTAAATTTGAATATAAATCGGCCACAACTATCATCAATCAAAATAAATCAGGCTTTAAAACACATAATAAACAATCAAAACGCAATCAGTAAATTCATTATCTCTTAATAACAGACCGCATTTGTATCAGGAAAAATTAATAAACTCTCTTTATATATATATATATTTATTTAAGCATTTAAATTTCCATCTCACGAATCGGAGTTAATATAATGAAATAATCGAAGCGAAAGAAATGCTTAAATAAAACGGATCGGAATAAATTGTAAATTGGCTCAAGTGCCACCATCTCTTCGCCCCGGAGGTAATTTTCCGAAAAGGGAAACCGAACAAAAGGTCTTTTGGAATAAATTGAAAAGGTTTAAAAGGGAAGAGGAGAGAGAATTTTCAAATCTGTTCAACTGTGTTTTAATTGCGGTAGTTCATTCATTCTCTCTTCAATCCTCCATCTTCTCAATTCGAGAATTAAAAGGCATTCACCATTCTATTATTACGCCCGTGGACACACAACAATTAAAAGAAAATGGATTCAAACGCGTTAATGCCTTAAACGTTTCACAAGCACTTCAAGAGAAACGAGTTAATTTTTCAATGGGAGCAGTCTAATAAATTAATGGCATTTCTATCTTTTGGATTCGCAATTGTATAGGGGAGAATTGTTATAGTTATTTTTTGAACTTTTTTTTTCCCCCGAATCAGATATTTTACTGTAAAATTTCATTAAATTCATTTTTAATATCTGTATACTCTGTGAGATATCGGGTGATATTTAAATTACCTTTCTGTTCTACTTAGGGTGACCATACGCTCCGTATTTCCAAGGACAGTCCCGGTTTTTTTTCTGTCCCGACTTTTTTTTGCAAAAATGTTCCGGTTTTTCACGTATTTTCAACGAAGACACCTTTACTTTTTGTTTTTCAAATCAACGAATGCAATTTTATCTTTCCAACTCAGAAATTTTATTACGATAAATATATATTATATTAAATTATTATTATATATAATATATTAATCCTCTCCTACAAACAAGGAGAGAAGAATATTCATCCCCATACATTTGTCTTTTTTTTAATTCACTGAAATTTGAAGTGGTGCTTCATTTCCGGCGATTGGAAATTTTTCTGTGGTTTTTAGCGTGAGTTGGCGACTTTGCTTACTTTCGGCATCATTTTTGCCGATAATTGATAATGTCCCGTATTTTCCCGTATTTCGATGCTCAATTCCCGTATTTTTTTTTCGAGCAAATATGGTCAGCCTAGTTCTACTATAACTATCAGATATGAATTTAAAAGCAGGGCACAATGTTCCAGGGTACAACATTGGGTACCTTGAAGCATGTGATGTTGTACCTTGGAACAGGGTAAAATGACAAAGACAAAAGAATACAAATATTACTGGAAAAATAATATGATGAGTATCTTTTTTTAATATAAATCCTATATTGAAATAAAAAATATCAGAATAATGACACAAACATCATTATCAATATACAGGGTGATTGAAATTGTTTGTTCACAGGCCTATCCCTGCAACCGTTGATTTTAGAAGTATAGTTTTAATTACAAAAACTTTTCAAGTGGCATGCGGTTTCTTCCTTAAGAGAATCCACTTTTCACACTAGTTCAATCAAAAATTCCCCGCTCACCATAACCCGTGACATATCTCGCAACCACGATTCTATCCAATTAGACAAGATTTCGCCAATGCCAATCGCATGTACACGCTTCAAGAGTTTATCTTGTTACATCCAATCGAATGCTTTTTGCAAATAAAGGTAAACAACGTTGACGTTTTTACCCTTACCCATAGCCTCAGTCACGTGGTCATAGAAACAAAGGAGGTGAGTTGCACATGACGTCCCCTACCTGAACCCATGATGATTTCCTGACAAAACATTATTCTCGGCTATCCACTTCACCAATTGCCTTTTGATAATAGTTTCCAAAATTTTCGATAGGGAGCTCGTCAAACTACCTGGACGATAATTGGACATGGCTTCTCTATACCCTTTTTAAATATCGGAACCACATTTTCAAGCTTCCAATACCCTGGGACGATACCCTCAGCAGCGCTACTTCTGTAAATCTGTGCAACTGGCCCGTCCAGTTCATTAGCACATTCCCTAAGGACCCTAGGATAAATACAAATTCATATAATCTGGTCTTGGTGCTTTGCTTGCACAAACATTTTTAAGAAAAAAATGTTAAGGCTTCCACATCTTCCACTTGAATATCGTTGAGGACTTTAGCACCCCCATGGCATACCCGTACTTTAAATATTGCCTTCTCTATTGAAAAAAGTTATTGAAGGTACCGCACATACCTACATTACTCTTTACCTTAAACCTTTCCCTATATCCTGAAAGGGCATCTCCTTACAGGGGCGCGGTAGCCCGGTCGATAAGGTGCTCGCCTAAAGTACCAAAGGATGTTTAGAGGTGTCGCGAGTTCGATACCCGGTTCATCCTTGTCAAAAAACTTTCCTGACACAGGGTATAACAAGAAACGGCGACTTGACCGCAGCAAAAAATTGCTACCGGAGGGAGTCCCCCATCCAGGGGTTAGCGCACCAACCTCTCAATGAGTATACAAAACAAGCATGCCGTTCGGAATCGGCAATAAATTGTAGGTCCCGGTCTAATTAGCCCTCGTGTGCAGAAAATGACCCGTGGTGCGACAAAAATGATCAAATTATCTCCTTACATCCATTGCTGACATACTTGAAAAATGTGATAATAACTTTTATTCACAGTGCAGGGTATTATTCATATGGTTTACACTTGGCATGGTTTATGAGGTTATTTTATAGATTATAATTACTAAATATAGTTCACTAAACTTACAATGTTGAGAAGAAACACAGCAAAAACAAATGCACAATTTTGTTACTAAAACGTGGCACACACACACGGGCTACTTGGAAAATCCCTGTCAAGGTCACACACAAAGAGTTAAAACAGCATTCAGTCTTGAGGTTACGTACAGTTGAACTCGGTTATAATGACATAGAAGATTCCGTGAACTTTTGTCGTTATAACCGAGGATGAAGTTCTCGAGACCTTATTTGACAAAAAATTCAATCAGATACTATAAGTACTGTGTAAGAAACTATTTAATTATGATTAAGGTGATCATATTTGACACCGAGAGAAAATGGGAAATCGGAGTCAAAATACGAGATATCACCGATTCTCGCCGAAAATATTACTAACTATCAGAGAAATCGCCAAATATGGCTTGGCGAGATCTTCAGTACTGGAAAATATGCAGTGATTTAAAATGTGTTTTTCACGATGGAAAAATCAACATGGCAAGTAAGTGAAATGAATATTTGTATAGTCATGTTCATTTTCACATTTTTTTATAAATTATGCAAATTATACCTTCATCACTGACTGTAGTAAAGAGATTAATAATTAAAGTAAATTTCATCCAAAACAGCCATCGGAAAACGGGAAATTTTTGTAATGGAAAAAGTCTTATAAATGACAAAATTACAGGATAACAGAAATGTCCCGTGTGTGGGTCATATTAATTAGGAGCACGTTGGAGACCCAGACTTCTCAAAAAAATCCTTTCTTCCATCATTAGGTTATTGAAAATGCCATAAAACGACGAAAAAATGCTTCGTTATATCCGAGTTCGTGGCATTTTCATCGAAGTTATAAGCAAGGTTCATTAACATTGCTCTCAACGGTGATTAGCCCAACACTAGACAACAAATTTTGGAAATTTTTCTACGTCCTCAACAAAAACATTCAATTTCTTATGTAATTTTGTGTGCTGAACACGAATCTGAGTATAAAAAAGTTTGATTGGCTGATAGAACTTTTTCATAGTAATATTCGTATTCAGCAGGTCAAAATCATTCATAATCATGTATTTTCATGTTGGACGCTCTTTCATTCTTGTCCACAGATACCGCTTGTAAAGCACTTTTTTTCGCACTTTTACATGGTAATATCTCAAAAAACAAGACGCAATAAAAAAAAAATTATGGTAATATTCGTGTTCAGCAGGTCAAAACCATTATACAGTCGAGTCCCGTTTTAACGAATACCGTTATAGCGAAAATCTCGTTTTGACGAACACTTTTCTAATCCCCCAGCTAAGTTTGCATAGGAATAATGCAAAAGCTTAGAATTCCTTTACAACGAAATTTTGTTTTAGCGAAGTGATCTTTCCGGTCTCTTGGAGTTCGTTATAACGGGATTTGACTGTATTTTCATGTCGGACGCAATTTCATTGTTGTCCACAGATGCCGCTCGTAAAGCACCTTTTTCACACTTTCACGTGGTAATATCTCAAAAGGAGGAGCCAATAAAACTTTTTCGTGGTGATATTACAGTCGAATCCCGTTTTAACGAATACCGTTTTAGCAAAAACAAATCTCGTTTTATAACGAACACTTTTCTAATCCCCCAGATAAATTTTCATAGGAACAATGCAAAAACCGAGAATTCCTTTATAATGAAATTTCGTTTTAACGAAGTGATTTCTCCGGTCTCTTGGAGTTCGTTATAACGGGATTCGACTGCAGTGTTCAGCAGGTCAAAATCATTCGGAATTGTATATTTTCGTGTCGGACGCAATTTCATTGTTGTCTGTCTAGTACAATTATATACGTTATAACCGAGGTGTCGTTATAACCGAAGTCCGACAGTATTTCCAATCTCTCTCATTCCAAAAACATCAGCTAGGATACAATACTACTAAAACTATTTCAAGTGTTTCAAGTTTTACTATATATGCTCAAGGGTTTCCCCTAACATTTTCTCTTCTCAAGGTATCGATTACCCATCGATCGATTATAGACGGATTTTTTATTGTCGTAATTTTTCTACACAATTTTATTTCTCAGAGAGATAGACGATAATTTTTCATCTTTTCAGCGAAGAAACTCTTGATGTGAAGGATGTTGTAGTTGAAAAATTTAATAAAATTCTTTGGAAATAGATAATAATAGCTTTCACAAAAAAAAATGAAGAACGTGGTTTTTTTTCATTTAATTTTATTTTTTTATTGATTACGATGGTTCTAATAAACGAAAGCGATTCTTCAATTCCAAATTTAATGAAAATTTTGTCTTCTATTTCAAAGACAAGACAAATGTAGAATCATATATCACGATTCCCTCATACAGAAATTTTTATCATTAAGGGTTCAATATCTTGGTTCGTCTTACATTTCTCTTCTAAGATTAATATCCCTTATCTCTTGTACTGAGATATATAAAAATTGCGTTATATGGGGAGTAGGGGGGGGGCTTAAAATATCATTCTTTTTCTTCTTATTTTTTTCTTGTTGCACTTGCTATACAAAATTATTACTAAGTGTTCTTACAATGGAAGTAAAAATCGCAATGAAATTTGCTTTGGTTTTTAGTTTCCTGATATTAAGAAAAAATAATTGATGTTTTTATGTCGTTAGTTATTGAAGCTTTTTTTTATGTTTTTGTTGAAGTTTTTGATAGTTTTTCTTTTTTGTTATTTTACCCTTTTTTTGAGAGATTGAAAAATATGATCGAAATTGATTGCAATTATGGTGACGTGTTTTGGTACTGTAGCGTTTGTGGGTTTTAGAATTGTTGTCATTATTGTGCTAATGAATCTGAAAGTGGAGTGGAGGTTGTTTGATATCTAAGCATGTTGTCATGGCAGTCTTTTTTTTATTGTACGTGTCGTCGAAGCGTTGGAAATCCAATTTTCCATGTTCTGTAATATATTAAACCAGGCCAGTTCGGAATTTTCCTATTTGCTGGTCACATGAGTGATTTTGCAACCGGTTTGCGGGCTGCAATGACAAGAAATGATTCACAATTTTTGTTATTTTGCAATTTCATAATGAAAATTTAATGTGGCAATTAGGATTAGTAGTTTTCACTAGAGTTGCACAAATCCCTGTTCAACTTATAGATTCCACCGAATATCGGTAACTACTATAGAAAGTGCAATTTCACGTAAACTGGCATCCAAATTGTTGGTATTTGGCCAGATTTGAGTATGTTTGTGTGGAACGTGATGAAACTTTTTTTATTCAGGTTATTGAGACAACTAGTTAAAAACTTAAACTTTCGAAAATGAGCGTATATGTTAAATGGAAACCCCTATTATATGTGTAAGCTCTGGTTGACAAGAAAACGTCCATGTTGAATAAGATTTTCCATTCTTATAAGCCGAATCCTCTTAATTTATTTGACAGGTAATGATTCGGAATTTTTATGATATTGAAATAGCATGATGAATGATGAACAACCTCACTTACGAATTGAATAGTGTTATATTATTCCAGATGCAACTATGATCACTGATCTGGGTATTATTATTGATGAGAGGCTTAGATTTTCTGACCATTGTTCAGCGGTGGCCAAAAAAATCGAATAGAATGCTCGGTTTCATTCTCAGAGGTCTCTTCGCGTTCTTATGAAGTGGCCCTTCCATACCCAGATTATTCGACATAAAAACATCATGTTACGGTAAAACATGCAGAGTAGATGCATCCAGCGGGAGTTACCTCATTTTTTCATACCCTGGGTGTATAGTCTAATCTCATCAGACCGGGTAGCATTTTAGCGTTACTACAACAACAACAACCACCACCAATTCGAATTAAAATTGCAAAACGAAATAAAATAAGGGATTATGAGAAAGCCTAACTAGCAAGGAGTCAGCTGAAGATGTAAGAAATAAGAAGAGAGAACCGGTGGAAAAGCAAAAATCTCAACCATCAGCAGCACGCAAAACGATCTTTAAACGTATCACTGTATCATACGTTATAAACACCTCCTCTCTCATGGTATAAGACCCTCGCCTCTTGAGCAGCATAAGAGTTAAACAGAAGCACCAACCAACAACACGGGCCGAAGCAAAAAAAAACGGAGAGAGAGCGAGAGAGGTAAGGTGTTAAATCATTTCAGTTCAAAATTTTAAAATTCGCTGGTCACGTTAATGATTTGCGGACCGGGCTCTGGTTATTTGAATGATTTGCCGACCGGTTTTTTTTTTTTGCAGACACAATGGCAAGAAGTGATTCAGAATTTTGATGATTCTGAATAGCATGATAAAAAATTTTAATGTAGCAATTAGGATCAACATCTTTCACCAATCCCTGTTCGACTTAGATACAGATTCCACCGAAGACTCATTGATCATCAAATGGTCGACATTCGTCTCGATGGTTGAACATGAATGTGCTGAGCGTAATGACACGTTTTCCTATTATTATTGTTGAAAAATACCAAAAAAAAATTGTCAAAACCTCAAGGAGTTCACATTAAGGGGAACACGTGAAGTTTCAAATGAAAATTTCTTATTACTCTATATTTCTTGCTAAAAATGATTTACGAAGGTTTTTTAACAACTGACGTTGCGAAGATATATTTCGGAAAGAGAGAAAATTCAACTGCATTTGCAGGAAATCGAACCAACGCCCTAGACCACTAGACTACAGAGGCGACAGCTCTCTCAATCTTTTTTCTTGGAGCTCGTGTGCACTGAAAGTGACCGTATATGGACGGCCGGAGCTGACTCAGGCCAAGCTCACAATTGCCAACGCTGCCACCAGATGGCGACTTATAAAAAGATGACGTCTCTCTCACGAAGGTTTTTTTTAACAACTAGCTGTTGTGAAGATATATTTTGGAAAGAGAAAACACAACTGCCTTTGCGGGGAATCGCACCCACCTCCTTTCACTTTTCGGGTTGCCACCCTAGACCACTAGACTACAAAGGCTAGACAACAGAAAAAAAAATATATAATCGCAACAGCCAGTTGTTAAAAAAACCTTCGTATGTAGGGGAGACTGACGTCATCCTTACGTAAGTCGCCATCTGGCGGCACCGCCAGCAATTGTGAGCTTGGCCTGAGTCAGGTCCGGCCGTCCATGTACGGTCCCGTTCAATTCTCCCCGCAAAGACAGTTGAATTTTCTCACTTTCCCCCAAATATATCTTCGCAACGGCCAAGTTGTTAAAAAACGTTCGTATGGTAGCAGAGATTGACGTCATCCTTTCATAAAAATGCTTTAATAGCATTTCAGTATCAATATTGCTTATTTGATTGCTTATTGCATCGCTTATTTAATATAGTTAAAATTGAACGTGTTCAAAACAGGTTTTTACGCTATGTATATTTTAAGAAACATCAGTCATATAATCACTACTTATCAAACGAAATACTTCGCTCATCGTTCTGTTATGATTCCCTTGAAACTCGCCGTCTGAGGGCCCTTACTAGGTTTTTTGTAAAAATTATTCACTCTGATATTGATGCACCTGATATTCTAAACCTTATTGCTTTTTATTGCCCACGAATCAATCTTAGATGTCGTAATCTTTTTTATGTTCCTCCATATCGTTCTGATATTTTGAAAAATTCTCCATTGTACCGATTTCTGAGATGCAGTAATACTGATGATGTATATTTTTAAACTTTGAATTTTGTATATTTATGTTTTTCTTGTATTCATATATGCAAACTGTAACTGGGCTTTTGCCTGTAGTTTGTATTTAAATAAATAAATAAATATAATAAGAATTTTAGGTCTCTTAGTTTAAAAAATATGTGTTTCAACAAGCTTGGAGCCCTATTTATGCACTAAAAGGCGCCGAATTGAAACGATCATTTTTTGTCCCCTGCGTCTCTAATTCCATTGAAAAGTATCAATTTTTCATTTTATTTTGCTCTGTAGGCATATATTAATGAAATGTAGTATTCATTTTGTATTATGAGAAACCTTGATGGACAAAACATATTAGCCCGTTTTTATGGCACAAATTTACAGATTTTTATCATTTTCCCTTTTTTTGCCAAAATTATCATGAAAATAAAATCACAGAGTAAAATGCATGATACAATTCATTGATATATGCCAACAGAGCAAAATAAAAAAAATTGATACTTTTCAATGAAATTTGAGACGCGGGGGGGAAATGACTAAAAAATGACCGCTTCAATTTCGTGCCTTTTGGTGTATAAATAAGGCGCCAAGCTTGTTGAAACACTTATTTTTTAAACTAAGAGACCTTAAGTTATTAGTATATTGATGCTGCAATGTCATTAAAGCATTTTCAGCAAGAAATATAAAGTAATAAGAAGTTTTCATTTGAACGTCATGTGTCCCTTTAAAATGCCAAAAACGAGCGTATATGTTGAATCAAAACCCCTATTTTTAACCGTGATCCCGAACACACGTCCATAATGATTAAGATTCCCACAAGCCATATCCTCTTAACGACATATATATAACGGAATCTTATAAAAATTAATATCATACACTTCACAACCTCACATTAAAGAAAAATTCATAAACAACATAACGAGATGATTCGACATAAAAACACCATGTTACGGTAAAACATGCAGAGTAGATGCATCCAGCTGGAGTTACCTCATTTTTTTTTCTTACCCCGGCGTATAGCCTCATCTCATCAAACCGGGTGGCATTTTAGCGTTACTACAACAACAACCACCACCAATTCGCATTTTGCTTAATTAAAATTGCAAAACGAAATAAAAAAAAAGGATTATAAGAAAGCCTAATTAGCAAGGCGTCAGCTGAAGATGTAAGAAATAAGAAAGAGAGAGGACCGGCGGAAAAGCAAAAATCTCAACCAGCAGCAGCACGCAAAACGATCTTTAAAGGTATCACCGTAACATACGTCATAAACACCTCCTCTCTCATGGTATAAGACCCTCGTCTCTTGAACAGCATAAGAATTAAACAGAAGCACCAACCAAGAACACCGGGGGAACCAAAAAAAAAAGGACGCCAAAGAGAGAGAGAGAGAGAGAGAGAGGGTCTTTATAACGCGTTTTAGCTTCTTAAATAATTACTGCTATTGATTTCCTATTAACTTTTTTTTTGTTGTTTGTTCTTAGCTTCTGCTTTCTCTTACAGTCATAATTCTTTAATTTGTTAATTGGCGATCAAAATTCCTGTCATGAAAACATTCTCTCTCTTTTGTTGCAGCCGCCGAACTAAGAATAATTTTTGCCGCCTTAATTTGCGAGAAAGTAATTAAAACTTCTGATCAAAATCTGAAATGTTCTCTGAAGAACTTAGAATGTGGTGTTTGCTGACTGTAAAACTAAAAAGGGGATTTAGTCTCGGTTAAACCAATCTTGATGCCACCAAAGCAAGCGTTAATTCCTTTCACTTGCTTGACAACACACATACAGCTTTTCAAGTTTTTTTCACACACACACACACAGCTTTCCGGGTTTTATTTTATCTTTTGCCAAATAAAACTGAAAATATATATTTGAAAAACGAATATTGATGAGGATAATGAAAGAAAGTCAGTCAAAGAGAGAATTTTTGTTCAGATGCAGCTTAATTATTATTGATAAAACTAGCTGTGATTTATTTATAAGAGAAGTTTTGAGTTGTCTGTCCCGTGGGAAATAAAATTTACCAAGATTTTTGTTTGCGTCTACTGCAAGTGATTACTGTAAACGATTCGAGAAAATTTGGTTCTATCTTTTAGATTCATTCTTTGTGGGGTCCGATACAGATTGTTATCCAGTAAAATCAAGAATTGAAGCACTGGCTGGTCTGCTGGAAGCAATCACGAGCGAAAACAAATCGCGTATATGTGCGAGACTTTTTTATAGCGGACTTGCGTATATACGCGACTTGTTTGTAATAGCTGCCAATGAACGACCAGCCCAAGACCATTCTTATTTCTTCAAGACCATAATTATACCAGTATACAGGGCGATTCTAAATTCATGGGATAAACTTTAAGAGGTGATATAATACTACTAAACAAGCAATTTTGGTCATAGAATGTGCGGTCAAATCGTAATAGCAAAGGTTGTAGAGGGTGTTTTTAGAGAGTGCAAAACATCACTTCACCAGAAGTAGATATTTTTTTTCTGACGGATTTTCTGCAATAAGTGCAATCAACCATTCGAGGGTGCAGGGTATTGTAATGTGATAGGCCTTCTTCTAGTGCAACCTGGGTTACGCAAATTCTACCACAAGACATTGCACCGCTTGATCATTGTTCGGAGCAGCAGAACCCTGGTGGTCCTTACATCAATAAAACTCCAATCCAATCCGAAAATGCATATGCACCCGCGAATGGTTAATTGCACATATCGCAGCAAATCTGTAGGAAAAATCTGATATTTGTCTTTGGTGAAGTGCTGTTGAGCACTCTGTAAAGCATTTTTTATCCCTCCACCGCCTATGTTATTGCGATTCGACAGCACATTCTATGACCAAAAATGCTTGTTTAGGTGCCTTATATCACCTCTTAAAGTTTGTCCCATGATTTCATATAGAATCACCATTTCTTTTTTTCTTTCTTTCAAACCAAGTACAACTCAGGTCTATCACCATCTATGGGTGATTTACTACCTAGTGAGTTGTACCGGAAGTATAACTGTGTGTACCTAACAGTCTGAGTGCGTATGTAGTGTTGTGTTTGGTGTTTCAGTGTCGCCATCTATATTTCAGAAGTGAAGTAAGTTATGTGTTATGATTGAATTACATTTGTTTGTAGGTCTGTTGCTCTCTGTGGCAAGATTTTTTTAAAGGGGTAGATCGGCTCGCATTTGCGCCTTGTTAGAATCACTCTATATAACGTCGCTACTGATGCAGTTCTTGACGATGTCTAACAATTTAAAATAAGATTAAAACAAAAGAAAGTGTCGCAGCCATTAGCGAGAAAATAAAAAGATATAAATATTCATCTCACATATTTATCAGGTTTAACGTTCTGTCCTCAATTTTTTTTTTGGAATTTTAATTACGATTGGTGATTGCGCCTACTTCTAACAATGTTTTTGATGACAATTTGGTGATGTTCCTTATTTTACGGATCATTATTTAAGATCTTAAATTTGAGTTTTATTTTTCTCAATGAAATATGGTCAAAAAAACATTTGAATATTTTTCGTGTAATAAATTTTTGTTTTCTGCGATTTGTGTTGCAACCCTTCATTTCCACGCCCTTCAGCAATTTTAGCAGTGATTAGCAAATTGTATTTCAAGTTATAAATTTAAATTTTCAAAATTCAGAGATATCCCGTATTAAGATCGCAATTTCCTGCATTCTCCTCGATGATGTAGGGTGAACCTTCAGTATGAAGTTATAATTTTATTTGAACCCATATGGCTATTACTAATATCAATTACAACGAGTGAATAATTTTTATCAAGTCTGCCTGTGTATCACCTATGCCATCGTCTCGGGCCATAGGTTGAGAAACGCTGCTGTGAAAGAAAGTATCATCAGTATCATCAGAAAAAATAAAAAGAATAGTGAGCAAAAAGCGAAATATAAATGTCTTAATCTCAAACTTCACCAAGATCTCCGCCAAAAGGTGCTTAATGCTTTTCTGCGTCAATACGACCTATCACGGGATGCTATACATTTCCCCTACTTGTATCGATGTACGGTTTGGTCATATGCTAATGGGCAATAAGATAACATGATTTTCGGCCAATAAGATAACATGATTTTCGGCAACTATCCTGTGACTTTTTCGCAGTTTAGCATACTTCTATACCATACAAATCCCCGTAAAGGACAATAACTCACAAACAAACGGCAACTGATTCCCATAAATGTCCAACAATCTTCAAGTCAATCCTTGCCCACAAACACGTATCGAACATCATTGAAATAGTTATTTAGGGCTGCAATTTTTTTTTTAATTTTCTCTCCCGGATATTTATCGGATAATATCCGACTGTATGATTTAGTATATAACCCATACACGAATAGTACAGCAATTTTTTATAACTCGCTAAAAGAATATTCATAATTCTTACAACGGCATACATTAAATTTAAAACTAAAAAAAAAAAAAACGATCGATAATAACTTCCTTAAAGTGAAAAAGGTTCTTTTTTTGCTGTTTAAGGGAAAAAAATCAAAAAATAAATAAAATACCCGGGATCAGAGAAACAGTAAATAAATTCTCTAAAAAGTACCTTGATAAAATACCAACAACAACACAGAGAATCAATGCTAACGAATATCGGACTCCCAATGAGCAAACCTGGCTTTTACTCTCCAGAGCTTGCCATAAATACAGCTGAAACCATTCATCTTTAAGGTAAATAAATAAAGAAAAATCATTAAAAATTGAGAGCAAAAAAAAAAAAAAATTACACACATAATACAACATAAAAATGGAATCCAAAAAAATGGGAGGGGGGAGGCAAAATTATTCCCTACCCCTCAAAAAAACATTTTTTTCACACAAAAACGAAAAAAAAAAAAATTGCTCCCAATACATCAGTTGCCAAAAAAAAATTGAAAAAAAATAATAATAATAAACGAAGAAGCTCTATGTGGAAGTAAGGTTTCAGACAGAAGCCAAGTCGGATAACGGAAAAACATCTTTTAAATAGTAGTAGTAGATGGAGGGGGAACTAATAACTTCGATGAAATTTATGAAAAAAAAAAAATTGAATAAAATTAAAGGAAAAAAAATTTATTTTCTATGTATCAAACCTTTACGCTCTCTTTTTTGGCTTGTGGTAATAAGAAATATTCACTTTTCATCATTACAATATCAGAACTTACTACGGGGGATGAGGGATGAAAAAAAAAAAATATATATATATATATTCTAGGGAAAACTGGATATTTTATGGTAGAAGGGAATGGGGGAGGGGAGAGGGAAGAGGAAAAAATCGAAAAATTATTTTCTGTTTTCTAGAGAAAATTCCCTTCTCGAAGGAAAAGGCTAGCAAAAGGCAAACATTCCTCTTTAATTACATACAAAAGGCCATTAGAGCTTGGCATGCCGAACCACCTTTAACGCACGTTCTGATTTCTTCGCTCTTTTTTGTGTTTCTTATTTTATTTCTTGTTGTTGGTTCTTCGTCCTTATTTCATCTTTAATGTATCTTCTCTTTCCGTTCAGGTAAAATCGAGCGATTTTTTACCTTTAATTACGGATAAAGGGGCACAAGCCAAAAAGCGTCCGTCGTCTCTTCTACTCACTCTCTCTTTAGGCTTCCCCTCCACCCCCCCTTCTTTTAGATCCCCCTTTTAATACATACTGTGTGTATAAATGTATGTATGTATGTAATGTATGTGGGTGTGTGTACTCTTTCTCTTTGGATATCGGCAAATCAGTTTAAGCGTCAGCGTAGCACGTGCATTTGCTTACCCCCCGGGAAGGCGGCTCCTACAAATGCTTAAAGTCCTTGGCCGGCAATTTGATTACTACAAATTCATTAAAGATGTCAACAGAAATTAACCGAAAGATGTTGGAAGCAATTAGCGTGTGCCAGAGATTGCTAAGAGTTCGGGACAGGAAAATCTAAGTAATCGCGGAAAGGAAGTTGACAACAACAACTTAGTTCTTGTCTTTTCCACCTGAAGAAAACCTCAGAGAACTCTTCCTCTCACTCTCTCTCTTTCACTCTCGCTCTCTGAACTATGGATTGATCCACTCTGGAATTTCCTTCCGTGCTCACCCCCTTCTGCTTAAAAACTAATAATGGGGACCAAACACCAATTAAGACGTAGCATTACAATGAGAAACAGAGATTAACTAACTTAGCTCTTACTTCCAACTGGGAATCAGATTGTCCGCAGAGTTATCAGTTCTGTACAATATCACTATGATTAGTATACACCCCATGGATAGTATATTCCTAGAGATAATGTTAATTTGTAACTATGTCGATGAAAACGAGCTGTTCTCGAGGTTGTTTCAGCCGAAACTTGAAATTACATGAGATCTATCGAGCATTGCATCACACAGAGCAATTAAGTCCATTATCCTGCTCATTCAAAGTCAAAGAATACGCAAAGGTCCTGTTTTTATCAGCGGTCCCTAGCACAAAGTCCCCACAACAGGTTTATACTCATACTACGAGTACCAAAACACAATAATTGAGAAATATTCTGCATAGTAGCCACCATGAGTGCACATGAATTCAGTAGCTGTGGTATAACGTTTATATAAACTTTAGACAAAGATGTTTTATGGATTTTTATGCAAGTTTTGGAGCTTGTTACGGATTGAAATTGAATCTTGACTCTAACTTTTTTTTCTTGTGTACATGTTAGTCAATTAGACGTGGTCGAATTGAAGCTGAATCCGAATTGCTTCTGCTTCACGACATCGGGATTGGTCGATTTGAAACCGCTAAAATTTTCAAAAAATTCCAGAACTTGAAACTTAACATAGCCAGCGGAAAATACATTGCACTAATTAATCCTACGCGCCGCGATTACCAGATCTGCATTCACACATTTCCAGCTGAAATTTAAAAAATTGCTGTATTTTTCAAATAAGTAATGAATATCAAAAAAACCATCATCGCTTATTTAGGAGTAAGACATTTTGGATTTTTTATCAGGTCCCGACTTTTCAGAGCGGGCTCTGGACATAACGGGCCAGCATGACCCGAATAAAGATCCACGTCGACCTTAGAGTCTGACTCAAATCAAATTATTCTGTCTGCTGAGAAACCTGTTGGAGGAGAATGATACTTGTCCTGACAGGGACCTCAGGTCAGCAGCATCTAATGATTAATAATAATTAATTATCAATTCCTTAACTTTGTGAGAGGGGGCCCCTAAAAGTGGCGCTTCTTTATTGCATTTTACATTTTCCCATGGTGCATATAGCGTTCATACCAAGCTTCAATGGAATATGTCAACCAGAAAGGGCGCTACATAGGTCTGAGTAGTTTCGGTGTACTAACACTACTCATACCAATGTAGCACCCGTCAGCGTCAGTATACTTCTTCTTCTTACCGAGTTCTTCTTACTTCTTAACAAGTTTAAGCGTCAGTATACTGACACACTAGGGGCGCGGTAGCCCAGGTCGATAAGATACTCGCCTAAAGTACCAAAGGCTGTTCAGAGGTGTCGCGAATTCGATACCCGGTTCGTCCTTGTCAGAAAACTTTCCTGACGCAGGGGTACAACAGAAACGGCGACTTGACCGCAGTAACAAATTGCTACCGCAGGGAGTCCCCCATCGACGAGTTAGCGCACCAACCTCTCGATGAGTATAAAAAACAAGCCTGCCGTTTGGAATCGGCAATAAATTGTAGGTCCCGTTCTAATTAGCCCTCGTGTGCAGAAAATGACCGTGGTGCGACAAAAATGATCAAACAAGTATACTAACACTACTCCGACGTGTGTAGCGTCCGTTCTGGAGGACGCTTTCCATTGAAACTTGGTATATACACTATATGGTCCATGGGGGAAAAAAGTAAATACAATAAAAAGAGCCACTTTTTCACCTGATGGTTGAAATTGAACTATTTTTTTCAATTCGTAAATCTCTCTTTCATGGTCTCATTAAGATAGTTTAAAAATTTGGCTGTGTATTCGGATAAGCAGTTTTTGAGCAATACTACTCAGAGTACGGGAGCCTTAATTATATTTATCAATTATAACACTATGGTCTTAAACTACAGAATGAGAAATAGAAGAATACAGTAATATATATCTGTAAATTCACATACAATAGTATGGTTCTGAGGTACAGAATTATTGACGAATATTCGAAGAAGCCATGAACAAAGGGACCTTAAAAATTAAAGGATTATTGTATGTATACGTCCCCCCTAAATTTATTTCTCATTTGTGTGAACTAGTCGTATAAAGCAGAGCTCATTTTAAAAGTTGCCTTTCACGCTTTGCTTTCCACCATGTTTTTTATTATTATTACTCTCCCTCTCATTTCGTATTTCCCTCTTTTAAACTGTTTTTTAGTACTATTCTATTTTAATTTATTTTATTATATTTATTCTTTTTTTTTTTTTTTTTTCATCGAGCGATTGTATATTTGAAGAAGCTCTTTTATACGTTTTGACACTTCGTTGGCGTGTTATTTCGGCGCCCGTGACACAATTAGAATCAACGCTTTTAAAAGCAAAGTTGCTATTTTATTGCTCGTTATGCTAAGTTTACGTAATGAGATTTGGCTTTTGCCAAAGAGAAGAACAGAATTATGCCATTTACAAAAATTTAGTGGCAACAAAAAAAATATGTATTTAATAAAAAAAAAAAATTAACGCAGTGTATTTGTTCTCTTCCTTAAAAGGAAATTGTATTTTTTTTGGCGTGTATTTTTGGTGAATTTTTTTTTTTTTTCAAATATTTTTGGCTTGTCTATCTTGTCGTATTACTGAATAAGAAGTGAAGAAAATGGTTGGTTGTGATGTTATAGTAAGAATTTGAAGCTTAAAAAAAATGTATGTTTTTTTTTGGGTCGAACGTTTCTTATCCTTTTCATTAAAGCTTTTAGTCTCTGTAATTATCTTTTTTGTAATTATTATTATCGATTTCATATTTTATTTTGTTAACATTGATGTAAAGAGTTATGAATGTTTTTATGGTATTTTACATCAAATACTTGGAGATGAGTTATGTGCTAGTGAGTTGGTTCTTCTGCAACTGATAAGCTACAATCAATCGATAATCAATTAATCTATTTAGTTTTTGTCAGGTTAAAAAAATTAAATTATTTTATTGTGTCCTAGTCAGTAGAAAATGATCATTTTTAAATTGAAAATGATAAACTACTATCATAAAAATATGTTTTCAACTATAAATCGAAAATTCGTGACCTGAAGGGGTAGTGGAACTTGTAATTGTACCATTACGAGCCGCTAGTTGGTGGGTGATAAAGATTTACGGTGATAGATGGCGTGACTCATGCTTCACTGTCTTGATTTTTGTATTTAGAATCGTGGTAGATTATTAAGTACAGGGTGTTCAGGCTAACGGTATCCATAAGCAATAGCATACTGAGAGAACCACACATAAGTTAGTTGTGAAAGTTTGCGTCGATAGGAGAATGTGTACTGTCGACATCTACTTTGAGACGCTTTTCACATGCTGACTAAACGTCACAATGTAAGGTTTAAAGTGTGTGTGTGTGCACACAAACACACAGAAGTTGATTTAATAACGCCTGATATGCTACTAAACACTTGGCAAGAGATTTCACATACATTTGAACATCTGCAGAGCCATTAATGTGGCTCACATTGAACTTTATATATATATATATATATATATTAGCCTGTAAATAAATTAGAGGATATTTTCTCTTTAATTCAACTAAAATTTATAACTAATCATTGGTGGTTCTCTCTGCTGTGATCTATTTCGTTAATATAGATGGCAGCATCTAATAGACCTTATTCTGTGCTTTGTTTATAATGTCCAAGTGATTTAAGATTGCTGTCTGTTCTGCTTCTGTGTCTCACGCTCTCTCGAGCATTCGCAATCATGTAGCCAACGCGTTAACATCTATTTCTATTCGTGCTTCATCCTATATCATGTGTATGTGTATTAAATGCAATAAGTCAAAGAGTTCACTTCGTTTTCTATCGTCTTCCACTCGGACGAATGTTTCAGCGAGAATGAAACATAAAACTGGCGACGAACTATGGGATGTTTACCAAACTGATGCCTGATGAGAGCTGGTATGTTTATTTGGACATTGCTTTTCCTTATCACGCTCGAGTTTCGTGGCACTGGTACCTATTTATATTGATGTTTATAAAATTCTAACATGGCAACAATTGGGTCTATGCCTGAGTTCGATACCTCAAATTCGGGGTCCTGGGATTTATATATACAACAGCTGACTTTTTTCTTGGAAGCAAATGAGATAACGCTTCCTGAAAAGAAAAGGGCTGTTCTTTTGGCTGTGTGCGGAATAAAAACGCTAGGGATTTTGCGTTCCCTTGTGTCGCCTCAGCAGATTTCTGATGTGAGTTTCGATAACATACTCGAACTACTGAAAAATCATTTCTGCCCAAAACCCTCCGAAATTTATTGCAGATTTCAATTTCATAAGAGAGTACAGTTAAACAATGAGTCAGTAAATTCGTACGTTACCGAATTAAGAAAATTAGCTGAAAATTGTAATTTTGGTGCTACTCTTGCTGAACGATTGCGCGATCAGTTGGTATGTGGATTACGAGATGAAGGAACTCAACGGAAGTTACTGGCAGAGCCAAAATTGAATTTTGACGATGCTGTTGCCAAGTGCCTTGCAGCTGAAACTGCGTTTTCACAATCAAAACAAATTCATTCTCAAAATTCTCAAGTTTCTAATTCAGGAACTTCTGATTTCGTTGATCAAGTGAAGTGTAAAAAGAAATTTAATTCGAAACAAAAAAATGTTTCAAAGGATGATTTTTCTAATAACAGTTATGTATGTTTTGGTTGTGGTGGACGACATGACCGTTCTAATTGTCGTTTCAAATCAGCGACTTGCAGGCACTGTGGCAAGAAAGGGCATGTACAAACTGTATGCCGGGCCAAGAGTATTCAGAAAAATAAAGCATACACACATAATACACATGAAATTAAAACCGAAAATGAATATTCGAATTCTGTAGTTAACTTTTCTGGTTTCAAACAAGGTATCGAGGTTTTATTGAACAACCATGCATTAAAAATGGAGATTGATTCTGGATCTTATTATTCTATAATTTCTAAAGAAACTTTTGAAACTTTGTTTGGTTGCTGCAAACCTAAGATTAGAAACACTTTTGTGAAGTTGCGGGATTTTCAAGGAAATTTTATTTCACTTCTAGGTTCATGCATAGTAGAAGTACAATTTGGGAACAAGAAAGTCAGATTACAATTGCTAATTTCAAAATGTAAATGCACAAATATTTTGGGTTTCTCATGGTTTGAGCCTCTGGGTATTTCATTGAATGGAGTCAAAAAGATTGAATCTAATCCTGTGGATTTTGTAATTCAAAAATATAGCGAGGTTTTTGATGCTGGATTGGGTACATTTGCAGGACCTGTCGTGTCTTTACCTCTTGATCCTCAATTTCCTCCCATTCGACTCAAGGCTAGAAATGTTCCACTAGCAATGAAACCAAAAATCGAGATTGCTTTGAAAAAACTTCAGGATGAAGGAGTTATTGAACCTATTTCGAACCCAAAGTGGTCAACTCCTGTTGTTCCCGTTATTAAACCTTCAGGTGACGTTAGATTATGTGGGGACTATAAGGTAACTTTGAATAAGGCCATGAATGCTCACCCCTATCCAATTCCAGCTGTTAATCAGTTACTGTCAAACCTGAAGGGTGGAGGATATTACGCTAAAATAGATTTAGCTCAGGCTTATTTACAGCTTCGTGTAGACGAAACTTCAGCCGAGGCCCAGACAATTGTAACTCACAAGGGTGCTTTCAAGGTTAACAGATTGCAATATGGTGTTAATGTTGCTCCTGGAATTTTCCAAAATATGATCGAAAATTTGTTTTCAAATTTGGAAGGAGCAATTCCATATTTTGATGACGTTTTGATCAGGGCTAATTCTCTAGATCAATTAGCATCAAGATTAGAATGCGTGCTAGACAAACTTAAAAATGTCGGATTACGTGCTAAAAGAGAAAAATGTCTTTTTGGAGTCACTGAAGTTGAATTTTTAGGGTACCGTATCGATGCTGCGGGTATTCACCCTTCCAATTCGAAAATTGAAGCAATACGTTCGACTCCCATTCCAAAAAGCAAACAACAATTGCAGGCATTTTTAGGACTGATAAATTTCTATAACAGTTTTCTTAAGGATAAGGCTACAGTTGCGGAAGTGTTGCATAGATTACTGGATCAAAATGCACCATTCAAATGGTCAAAGATCCACGATGATGCCTTCAATTCTCTGAAGGAATTGTTAAGTTCGGATTGTGTGTTAGTTCCTTTCGATGAAAAGCTTCCCATTGTGTTGGCATGCGATGCTTCACCTTTTGGAGTTGGTGCGGTTTTGAGTCACGTACTTCCTGATGGTTCAGAAGCACCAATAGCTTATGCCTCGAGAACTTTAACTACTACAGAACGGAACTATGCTCAAATCGATAAGGAAGCTTTGGGTATAGTATTTGGAGTAAAAAAAGTTTCATCATTTTCTGTATGGTCACTCATTCACTATAGTTACTGACCACCAACCTCTGTTGGGAATTTTCAATAAAAATAAGCCCACGAAAGAGATTTTATCTCCGCGAATGCTAAGGTGGAGTTTGCTTCTAAATGCATATGATTTTTTGTTAATTCATAAGCCGGGAAAGAAAATTGGTAATGCGGATGCCCTAAGCAGATTACCGAATGCAAAAACTCCCGAATCCATGGTCACTTCTCCATTAGAAGTGCTATTCATAGAAGAATTAGAAAATCCACCACTTCATGCTGTGGATATCTCAAAAATTACTATTAGAGATCCAATACTTTCTAGAGTGTTGAACTGGGTACTAAAAGGTTGGCCTGTTGAGATGAAAAATTCACAGTTTCGAACTTATTTCATAAAAAGGAATGAACTATCAGTGCATAAAAATTGCTTATTATGGGGAAATAGAGTAATTATTCCAGTGCCAGGTCGATCTCGAGTTTTAAGTGAATTGCATGTCGCGCATCCAGGCGTTGAACGCATGAAAGCTCTTGCAAGATCGTTCGTATGGTGGCCAGGCATGGATGCTGATATTGAAAACTACGTAAGAAGATGTACGAACTGTCAACGTACAAGGCATGCACCTCCCAGAGTTCCAATCCATCCGTGGGAAATAACGACAAAGCCTTGGTCTCGAGTTCACATAGATTTCGCTGGACCATTTCAAGGACAAAACTTCTTGATTCTGATTGACTCTTACTCCAAGTGGACTGAAGTACGACGAATGACATCAACTACTGCCACCGAAACCATCGATGTGCTGCGCGAGATTTTCGCTACTCATGGTTTGCCGGATGTTGTAGTTTCCGATAATGGACCTCAGTTCACATCTAACGATTTTCGCCGTTTCCTAGAAAGTAATGGTATTCGTCAAGCACTGATTGCTCCTTATAGACCATGTGCAAATGGTCAAGCAGAGAGAACTGTCCAGTCGGTGAAGGACTCTCTAAAACGCATCGTTTCAGGTTCCTGGAGAAAGCGTCTTTCCAATTTCCTACTTCATCAACACATCACGCCATCTTCAGTAACAGGGGTCAGTCCAGCTGAGCTGCTGATGGGAAGGAGGCTGACTACTGTCTTGGACCGTCTTCATCCAGACTTGGTGGGTGATAGAAGGTGGAAACAAGAGCAAGATGCAGCTACAGAGCAAAAGCAACGAAAAGTGAGACGATTCGATGCCAAAGATGCTGTCTACATCAGAAATTATAGCCAGGGTGCATCCTGGATTCCGGCTACTGTTGTGAAACCAACCGGACCAGTGTCATACAAAGCCATCACCAATACCGGAGATGTTGTCCGACGTCACGCTGACCAAATGATGAACCGTTATCCTACAGATCCTACAAGTTCAGAGATTTCCGGATCAAGTCCAATTCCTGCAGATGTGTCAACAGAGACTAGTGCAGAACCTTCAAGTTCAACGTTTGCAAACGAGCAGATACCAAACGATAACGGAACTGTGGCAACAAAGACTCCGAGACCGAAACGAACAATCATTCGCCCAAAACGACTGGGAATCGACGACTTTCCTAACTAAGAAGGGAGGGGTGCTGTGATCTATTTCGTTAATATAGATGGCAGCATCTAATAGACCTTATTCTGTGCTTTGTTTATAATGTCCAAGTGATTTAAGATTGCTGTCTGTTCTGCTTCTGTGTCTCACGCTCTCTCGAGCATTCGCAATCATGTAGCCAACGCGTTAACATCTATTTCTATTCGTGCTTCATCCTATATCATGTGTATGTGTATTAAATGCAATAAGTCAAAGAGTTCACTTCGTTTTCTATCGTCTTCCACTCGGACGAATGTTTCAGCGAGAATGAAACATAAAACTCTCACTATAAGCCATTACTTTTGGACAAGGCTGCAACTAGGGAAGAGCAGGAGGGTCTGGTGCCCTAGAAGATCGACCAGAGGGGGCACAAATTTTACCCTTCAACCTCTCCTTCAACATTACAGAGGGGTGCCCAAAACGTGAGATTGCCCCGACTGACCCAGCATGTAGTTGCGTCCCTACTTTTGGATACCTTTATCCCTAACATCCTGTATAAGCGATTGTGACGAGAAGCCAGTTGCTTCTGACGACACAAAAATATATGGCTGAACTTTGCATTTATGGTCTCACACACAAATGGGTATTTAGGAAACGCACAATGTCTGTAGTTGCAGAGAATGGAAATTTTGCAACTCAAATGGAATTTAAGTTTGCTATAACTTCAACCTCCTTAATGTTGGGTTTGGCTTGAGCGTGTGAAACACTTGATACAAGGCTGATCATCATGCATATATGAAAACATTTCCGCAAAAAAAAAATTTACCTTTGTCACAGTAGTTCGATGGCCAATATTGATATTAAAACACAATCTAGATATTGGGGGATTAGATGACACTGACATATTGGAATGTTATTCGTTTCCACCATCATTCAAATTTTTTCTTGATTCTTGTCTCGGAAACTCGTTCCAATGTACATTCCCTACCTGTTCCAAAGTGCAGTCATACAACGGGTCATAGTGATTTAAAAAAAAGCACCAATAATAAAGTCAAATAACGTGGGTAGAAAGCCATGTATAACTAATGTGTTTCAACTACAGGTGTTGTCTTCAGAGGACGAATAACGACTATCACGATGACCGGACATTTCATTCTTGTTGGTTGCCAAATCTTAACTTAGCAAGGTAAAAAAAACTACGCTGATTCAATCAGTCATTATAGTCAAAATAAAGCTCAGTGCCTTTATGTAAGCGTGGCTTGAACGGACCTACTTTTTCCCACTAAACAATCGTGAGTCAAGATTTGGTAACCAACCCAAGTGGTATCTGTGGTGAGCATGATAGTAGTTATATTTATCCTCCGAAGACCGCACCCATAGTGTGTCGAAATGCGTTGGGAATCCGTTTTTTCCTTGTTATTTGCATTTATCGTTGGTTTGTTCTTTGATTATATCAGGCAAAGGATTATTACTCCTCCACATAATCATTTCGTGAAAGACGTTAATCTATTTCATATTGCTATCAGCGTCCACAATGGTCATGGCCCCCACATCCTGGAGAAGAGCCCCTACGCTGGGATCTTTTGCGGGCCCCCGGTCAGACTTTTCACGGGCCCTTCTATACTTAATTTATAGCGCGAAAAAGCAAAAAATTATGAGAATTGTCCCGGGTTCCAGGGCTAGAACCCTGTCAGCCCCGCCCTTGTGGAGGCCATGACAATGGTACATCAGAAGTGCTTGGTTACCGTAAAGAAAAATGACAAGCCGGTTCGCGCTCGTTCGACTGCAAATATATCAAGCAGTTCGTTGCCGATACAAAACGTCATTCATCATGGTCAGAATGAAACTGGGTGTCTGCATGTAAGTCTGAAAATTTATAATAATTGATTACTTGCGAAATTGAGCTATTTGTATTGGAGCAAGTATTCAATCAGACAATGTCTGACTTGAACGGACGTATTTTTCCCCGCTGAGCAACCGGGAATTAAAATTTGGTAACCTACTCAATTGGGATCCCCTGTCATATTAGTAGTGGTGATACTTATCTCATTAATATGTATCCATAGTGTGCCGAAACGCGTTAGGAATCCACGGTTTTTCTTTGTTATTTGCCTTTATCGTGGTTCCTTCTTCGATCACATCAGGCAAAGGATTAGTACTCCTCTACACAATCATTTCGTCAAAGACGTTAAACCCTTTTATATTGTTGTATGCATCCATTGGTACAGTCACCCCTCGATTTATGAACTTCTCGATTCATGAAACAGAAAAATGATTCGGTTTACGAACTAGTCTACGAACAGGCAAAACGATTTATATCCCGGAAGAAGCATATTTCAGAAGTATGAGATTACAATTTATTTTTTTTTTCGACAGAATCTGATTGAACAATTGTATTTCTACAGAGTAAAGTTTCCAAATACGCCTATTCACCAAATACGGCTTCTCTTATCCAGCCCATGCATCAGCATGTCATCTCAAACTTTATGAAGCTCTGAAGTAAAGAACTGTTTCAAAGATGTTTCGCAATGTTAATATCTGACAAATAACTAACAGTCAGTAATTTCTGGGGACATTATTTTATCATCCTACATTGAACAGTTCTTATTTACAAAGCTTGTTAGCGGTGTCTTACAAAACCATCAATTTGGCTTAGGGTACATTTTGGGGTCAGATGGTGTTGGAAGTGGATATTTTGTAGGCATTGACACTGAAATTATAAATTGTACATACTATATTCAACGAAACAAGACTTTTCACTGGCATTGTTTTCATACCATTTACATTTAATCTCTTTCGAATTAAGGCAATTTTTAGTGTTGGTTTAACCACATTCGTTACGCACAGGAGCTGTTATAAAAGTTCACACCAAAAATATACGGAAGTTCTGGGAACAGATTAACGTAATTCATTTTACGTTTACTCTCATGGGAAAAATTATTTCGGTTTACGAACGGACTTCATAAACCGAAACTTGGGTTTACTGTAGTTCATAATCATTTCCACAAAGGAATCAACGATAAGGGCAAAAAACAGGAAAAGCTACGGATTGCTAACGCGTTTCGACACATAATGGGTGCCGTCTTCAAAGAATAAAAAACTTCATCGGGTTGGTTACCAAATCTCAACCTTTGAATGCTCAGAGGGAAAAATTACGTCCATCCAAGTAAGACGTTGTACTGGTCAGCATAAAGCTGAGTGCCTGCATGTAAGCCTGATTGATTGCTAGCGAAATTGAGCTATTTGTATTTGAGCAGTAACCAATTAGACACAACGTCTAACTTGAACCGACGTATTTTTCCCCGTTGAACAATTGGGAATTCAAATTTTGCAATTTACTCAAGTGGGATCCCCTGTCATAGTGATAGTGGTTAAATTTATCCCCTTAAGACCACATCCATAGCGTGTCGAAAAGCGTTAGGAATTCATGGATTTCCTTTGTTATTTGCCTTTATCTCGGTTTCCACTTTGATTACACAGTCATCGCCGCTTATTAGAATCATGGATAATGTTATCATTCGGGTATCATTTTAGCAGAGAAAGGAACGGATAAATATCATGACATGGGGAAAATTCGTTTGTAGTTATCGGGACTTCAGATAATGTTACCTTTTTTCCGTCGAAAGTGTTTTTTTAGCATTCTGAAGCCTAAGGTTTAATCAAACTTTTTTTCCCTGTAAGTTTTCGTTATCAGTCTATAAAACTATATATATAGGAGACTATAACGTCTCCCCCCATTATTGACAAATATTTCCATACTTAATTTCGTAATCGGCCAGTAGTATTCGCTGTGATCCACGTACGTGTAGAGCTGCTTTCGTAATGGCCATCCTATAAGGCAAATGTATGACGAAAAAAAAATTCTGCTATTCAGTTCTTGATCAGTTTCTTTCAGTTGACCAAATTCAAATTTCTTTTTCCGAGAGACGTTCTCAAGGGATCTTTGAAACGTATTGTACATAGAAAAATATCGTAATTCCATTAGACAGTTCCATTCTGAGACCTCAAAATGGCAACAAAATTGCAGGAGTTTAGCTCAAAGGAAAAAGAAGTCCCGTTAGAATGGAATGAAAAAAAAACTAGAACGATTGAACATTTTGCTACAAATTATGCGGGAAGAAAAAACAGTTGTCCCGTTTTACCAAGACCCGTTTTCCTCTGTTCGTGTCTTCAACAAGGAAAAGAACGATCTACATGGGATGGCAGAAGGACTCTATTAAAAAGTATGCAAGGCTAGTGCTTTAGGTGTTGGGGAATTGGCCACCAAGCAAGGGTGTCGAGGATGACAGCTGCTGCAAACAGTGTGGTGAAAAGAATCTCAAGATAATAGAGTGTAAAAACGAAAAGAAGTGCAGGAATTGTGTGGAACAGAACAGTGCAAATAAACTCGATTGGGCCACAAATCCCTTGTGCACAAACACAAGCTGTAAAACTCTTCAAAGAGAGATGGTGGAATAGTTAGGACTAGTACTAAATATGAATTTAGTTAGATTAACTAGTGAATAAATCTGAAATATTTTCACACATTGTAAATATTTGCAGAATCGACACTAACACCTGTGTGTACATAGACTTGTGTAAGCCCAATTTAAATAAAGAAAACGTCCAAGTGGGAAAGTGATTCTTAAGGGATCCCAAGGGGAGCGTAACGTTAGATATAATTTTGGCGTTAAAACGCGCCTATTTTGAGTTGTGTTTCGAGTCGAAATCCATCTTTCGCCTGAGCCTGATTGCATTAGAATATCAAATCTTCAGATATTACCGCATATCCCAAGGGACGAATCAGAAAGTTCCATGAGCTTGCCAATACCCGTTTATCATACATCCCGCTTGACCAAACGGGATGTACGGTCACTACATACAAACGAAACTTTTTGGATACAGTTATCATCCGGTTATTGTTACTAGAAGATCCGAAAACTGATGTGATCACATTAAGCGGTGTGAGCACTGTCTCAGACAAAGGATTATTATACTCCTCCACACAATCATTTCGTCAAAGACGTTAATCCTTTTTATATTGTTGACTGCGTTCATGAGTACATCAAAAGCGCTTGGTTACCATAAACGAAGAATGACAAGTTGGTTCTCTCGTTCGACTGCAAATATATCGAGCAGCTCGTTGCCAATAGAAAACGCCATTCATCTTATCAGAAAAGAAAAAAAAAATGAAGTAAAAACACAAATAACATCAGTGGGTTGTAATATTTTACATTTTCTTTTCTCCCCGCCGCAGCTCTGCGCAATAATGATGAAAAAAGAACGGTTACAAGAAGAAGCAGCAGCGGTTGCAATCCATAAAATTTAATTCTTCGGAACTGACTGCTTCATATTTGTCTAAATCAAGTTCTTGCTGTCGACGAGGGCGAGATAAAAAGAAGGAGAAGAAATATCAAAGAAAATAAGAAACATACTCTTATATTCGTCGGAGGAAGAAATATCCTTATAATTGAATAAAAGAAGACATTACCCCACTCGAGTTAATCACTAGGAGTGTCATCGTACAATGCGATGCTCTTGTTCCGATATTCCCAGTCATCATTTGTCATAATGCTTTTTATATGCGATTATTTTCTCCACCAACGTATTCTTATTGCGATACCAAAGTCATCATGGAAATGGATTCTCATGACTTTCTAACGAGGCGAGTCGATTCCATCCAGGGGCTTTCCTTCAAAATTTACGACTGACTCGATGTAGATCCCTTTATTGGAATCGGTGGCATGTGTTTTACCACGAAAGGTTTGATTTTATTGCCTTTAAAAATGATATTTTATAGATTTTTCTTTAGATTATTTCAATATAAGTTTCCATTGAAGATGCTCATTATACAGTGTGATTCTAAAATCATGGGACAAACTTTAAGAGGTGATATAAGACACATAAACAAGCATTTTTGATCATAGAATGTGCGGTCTAATCGCGATAACATAAGCGGTAGAGAGTTTTTTTAGAGAGTGAACAACTCTCAAAACAAATATGCTATATTTTCCGATGGATTTGCTGCGATATGTGCTATTAACTATTCGGGATGTATTGGTGTTTGTTTCTTATTGGTGCAAGGACCACCAAAGTTCTGCTGCGCCGAACAATGATGAAGTGGTATAATGACTTGTGGTAGAATTTGCGTTACCCAGGTTGCACCATAAGAAGACCTACCACATTACAATACCCTGCACCCTCGAATGGTTGATTGCACTTATTGCAACAAATCCGTCAGAAAAATATATTTACTTCTGGTGAGGCGCTGTTGTGCACTCTTTAAAAACACCCTCTACCGCCTTTGCTATTGCGATTCGACAGTACATTCTATGACCAAAAATGCTTGTTTAGGACTCATATTACATCTTAAAGTTTGTCCCATGAATTTAGAATCGCCATGTATGCACGAGAGTTCAGAATTTTTTTTTACATACAAAAGGTCAATTATGAATATCAGACTGTGGTTCATGTTATATCTTCCGAGACTCTTCAGAAACATTTACCAATTCCTTTGGGTCAAAACATATTTTAATTCGGCATGTTACTCAGTATATATCTATATTGTGAGATAGTTAGCTCAATTGCATCTGAGTAAATACATCTGATTCCTCACATTTTGTTCTTGTTTGTAAGGTAATGAAAAAATTCACTGGAACCTAGGTCAAAGCTTAATGAGGCAAAATTGAAACAGATTTTTAGCTCAGAAAGTTCAATATCTTGACTGCATTATAAGCTGCTGCACTAACATGATGGAGAATCTGACCTAGAGTTACAGTTTAAGACACTTGTATAACCATTTTTTCTGACCTCGTCAACACAAACTTATGTACACCAGTCAGCTGTTAACATTGGTTTTTCGAAATACTCACCTTTACAGAAGAAAAATGTCGCTATCTTCACTCCAGTGCTTCCTACTCACTCCACTTTTGGTAAAAACGCTTCATTTTTAAAGCTTGAAGTCAAAACTTGGATTTATATGTATTACCCGAACATCACAGATTGCTGTTTAATGTTCGGGTAATACATACAAATCCAATTTTTGACTCCTTTTATGATATGAAAAAACTGCGAGATCTTCCAGCCTGAATTTTCTCATTACATTCTCGCACCAATCAGCTATTATGTGATTTTGTTCTTCAGTCACACACTGTGAGGCATCAAAAGCAGCACTTGTATAGCTAGTGGTGATGCTGTGGAAAACATCTACTACTAAACCACACATGCACCTCGTACATATTCGTCTGCGGAACTTCTAACGAATTGGTACATGTTGGAATGTGCGTGTATGTGTTGCGAACCTGACGTGAATAATTTGTTTCTGTGTAATGCTTGTTGTGTGTAGTACTTCCATCTGCCATCAATTTTCCATGAGTAAAGTGTAATGATTGAATAATTGGATCATTGTAGGCCTGTTGCACTCTGTGGTGAGACTTTTTAACGGGGAGATCGGCTGGCATTCGCGCCTCGAAATTGGGAACCGCAGAAAACCAACTTCAGCCGATCACCACTGTGGCGACGGTGGGTTGAGAAGCTGGAAAACATCTGCAATGCTTCCTGAATAAATCTTCAAATAGTTAGCTATCTGTAGACTTGTAGATGCTTTGTGTAGTCATCGATGTTGAAGATCGGCCAAAACAAAGATCGCCTTCCAAGAACATTTTCCGTCGTATAAATTCTGTATATCAGTTGACAACTGCAGCACGTTATAGCATTCGGTTCATAAGAGCCAAGTATAAGATCATAAACTTACATGACATTCTTGAGTCTTAAGGCGTCAAATCGCATGAAAATCCCTTCTAGAAAACTCCATGTTGGAAGGTCAACAATGGGTGGGGTAGGTCTTTGATTGGGGGTTTGTGGGAGGAAAGTATTGGAAATCTAATCTGTGCTGCCATCTGGTATGATGATAGAAAGGTTGAGGGTCGCATTTAGCACTCAAAAATAGTGCCAATAGCTTAGCCGTTCCTTAAATGGAATTGAATTTTTTTCTATGGAAAAGATTGAACCAAAATTCTATACAGGTTGATCTTACTAACATTAAATTACTCAAGGTTTACTTGAAAGTTATGTATGGATGGCAGTTAAACGGTGCAAACAAAACTTCATAATTACCGTATTTCTCGGAATAAGCATCGTAAAGAAATATATGTTAGAAAATACTTACCTAAATACCCAGAATCAATTCTGAACAGTTGATGTTTGAATGTTAATTTTTATAGTGAAGTTGCGGTTTTTGAAGCAAAAATTAAAGCTAAAAATACGGTAAAATAATAATCTCGTATTGACACTATAATACACATAATCTCTGGTGGATAATGTATTTGTTACGGTAAGTATGTGTGTGATAAATCGGTTACTATGCATGCTTACTAATCGCCTTGCCAAGTTTGATTAATTTAATACTTTTACCGGCTTAGTACTTTTTTACTAATTTATTACATAATTTAGTACTTAATTTAGTTACTTAATTTAGTTACTTAATTTAGTACTTAATTTAGTACTTAATTTAGTTACTTAATTTAGTACTTTTACCGTATTTTTCACGTTTCCAGTACTTTTACCGGCGAATATGCGTAATACCCAGGCATCATTGGTGAATTTGCTAAATACGAAAGAGAAATTCCAAATGAGTCTAGTATATGTGATGAATTATAATCGGACCCCGATATAATGGTACAATTCATGTATGAATTATCATATATGGCATATCATTTAGTACGGTTTATCATGTTTACCAACGACGCGACACTTGGATAGTATGCATAATCGTTGGTAAAAGTGATAATTTTTTAGTACTTATTAAATTTACCAACGACGCTTGTGTACTATGCATAATCATCGGTAAAAGTAATTAATTTACGGAAATTATTTAACTTACTAAAATGCTCGACGATTATGCATATAACAACCAGTTATTATACTTATATGTTTTTATACTGGGCTGATGTATTTTGGGTATAATTGACATCCAAGTATTCTTGTGGGCATCTTTTGTCAGCCACCTCGTTAGGCATTTTGCCTGTTATGGCCTTTATGTTTGTTTCTGTATTATGCATAATAACCGGATTTATCATATTTACCACGTACATCCGTAATTATCATACATAAAAAAAAAAAAAATTCAAATAAGATACCAATCGGTGCACAAAACGGCAACAGTACTAAATTTGTATAGCTGTCCCCTTTGACTGAGACACTTCGATAATATTCAGATTTTATGTACGTTTCCTCTCTTCGATATTAATCACAAAGTCGAACTTAATTTTTTAAAAACCTCGAGATACGCACACACACGCGCACTCACATTATTATTATTACAGTATTCAACAAAGAAAGTTGAACAATATTTCTCTTCGAATTGTAAATTGAATGAAAAATAGATTTCTCCTGAATGACTAATGCTTGTTTCACTGAGAGAGAGCGAGAGTTCCTCTATCCACTGCAATTATGTCGGGTTTTTCTCTTTTACATGGTTTTTATTTTTTTCTGTACGGTGGTGTGAAATGTAAGGATATTTATACGTTATTTTATTGAGAAGTCCTCGACGTAATGAGGTGAAGAGGAGCGAGAACAGAAAAAATATGTATGTATATATGTATAAATATCCAAAGTCATTTACTGCGGAGTTTTGCAAATTTTGGCGCCATCATCAGAAAATATTTTGTAGCAAATTCGTCACTTTCGTTTAAATGAGCAGCATTGGTGGGGGTTCTCTTACGAGCGATATTTTTAGGGTTTTTAATGGGTTTTTCTCTGAAGGGTTTATTCACTACTCTAATTACTCAATAGCGAGTATTTAAATTATCAACATTACTCGCTGTAGATTAGTTCTTATGGATTCTTCAAGTTCTAGATCAGCGTTTCTCAACCTATGGTCCGCCGAACAGAGGTGGTCCGCGACGATAGCGTGAGCGGTTCACACGGACGGGATCTGTAATTTAATTCTCGCTGAATGAAAAATTATTCAACCGTTGTAATTTTGATGTTGGTAATATTGGTGGGGAGAACAGTTTTTTTTTGCCAGAAATTTATTGTTTGGAAAAAAGATTTTTCGAGAGAAAAATCATAGAATATTATTCCACGGTGATGTGATTCCTTACAGACAGACAATATGACTTTCTTGTGTGTCAAAGTGTACGTCTGGCGACCTTTTTTTGCCCTCGAATCGGGCAATTTCCAGCTGGATTGTCGAGAGGAATGTCCATAGTAAAAACAGTATCTTACTGTTCCGACACTTACAGTGGATTCTCCTAAGATGAAATTTATCACGGTTGCTGCCCTAAAAGCACTAAGTTTGGATTTTCAGTGAAACCAAATGAGGTGACGAATTTAAGATTTTTCAATTCGCATTGTGAGGCAATGTGATTGTGTTTTTGATTGGGTTGCTGTATTTTTGGAAATATATGACATCCATATTTGTTATGGGCATCTTTTTCTCAGCCACCTCGTTAGGCATTTTGCCTGTTGTTGCGTTGTATTTGTATTTGACACGACCTGCATTACATCTAAAAGTTGCAAGCAACAAACAAAATTTTGCGTACTGCTAAAACACACTTTAGCGCTTCCAAAACAATCCGATTATGCAAATTACACTGTAAACACGACTACAGCAGCTCGTCTGGGGCTACCTATCATTTCTGACAAGAACTTCGTTCCCCACCTAATATTCATATGGGTTTAATTGAAAATATACCTTTTCATATACTTAGGTTCACTATACATCATGCATGCTTAACCCATGGTCCACGGGTCAAGTATGGCCCTCCGAGTCATCTGAGATCGCAAACCTAATTTTTTTAAAAATGAACCAAGTGTCAAATTTTCATATTTATTTATTTACAATAATAATAACCCCAGAAGGCATGAAATGCACTTATACTGGAAGAAAAAAATAATAATAATAGTCAGAACGGGAAGCACTTCGCATACGGAGTCAGGTCGAAATCCCCAATAGCGGAAGCAAATCTTGCGTAGGAGGCACATACAAGTTCTGATGGAAGACTGTTCCATATTCTTGCCACACGGCATCTATATCCGTGGAAAAAGTAATCCCTTCTAGCCGTTGGTATTCTTATTTGGAAGCGATGCCTACGTAGGTTAACTCGCCTGTCTATGATCTCAAAGAAAGGCTCTCTCGATGGTAGATAAACAATTTGGTGGACTAGTTTGTAGCACATCTTCAGATCTGCAGCGATTCTACGCCATTCCAGCGAGTGTAAACCCAGAAATTGAAGTCTCTGGCAATAAGATAGACAGCTCATGCCAGGTATTTTAGTAAACGACCTCTGTGGCTTTTCGAAGAGCTTTATGTCCTTGATTTTGTAAGGGCTCCATACTTGCGAACAGAACTCCAGAGTCGGGCGAACGTACACACAGAAAGCATATGACAACGTATGCGCATCGCACTTACGGTATGCCGTACATAACATATATGAAATTCTATTAGCTTTGCAGACTATGCCATGATAATGATCAGTGAAATCCAGAATGCGGCTCATTGCAATACCTAAATCCACGCATGTATCCAATTGCTGTAACGTTTCATTACCTAGTAGATAATATTCAGGATTGGTGCGTCTACCTAAATGCATTGATCCACTTTTTGATGATGAAATAAGTAGCTTATACTGACAACTCCACTGTAAAAGTTGTTGGCATGCAATTCTTATATGGCCACATTTTACATTTTATGTGGCCCGCGGTGCAGTTCCACATTACTTGAGTGGCTCGTTGCATTTCCAAAAATCATTTAAGTGGCTAGCAGCACATCTCCAGATCACTTGAGTGACCCGCGGTGCATTCTCAGACCACTTGAGTGATCCACGGCATATTTACAGATCACTTGAGTGACCGGCGACATAGTTGGAAAGTACATACAAGGCCCGCGGCACAGCTCTAGCTCACTCAGATGAACCTGTTAAAACAGATCATTAAGGTTAACTGTACTCGCGGTCAATCCACTCATCAAAACCCATAAAACAAAACATTTATGTCAACTCATGGCCATCATGAAGGCTTTCCTTCTTTCAAACCGAGCACAACTCAGGTCTATCGCCATCTGTGGGCAATTTACTACCTAGTGAGTGGAAGTGTTGCAGTAGAGACATTGCATGGAAAGTAGCTTCAAACGCCTTTTTTAACTTTTGTCTAGGCAATGTGACCATTTCGAATCCATCGTTTTGTGATTTGACCCATGTTTACGAAGAACAAGATCACCCACTGTTTGAAAAACATTGCATCGAGACTACAGAGCCATCTATTTGCCAAAGTCTGATCCTACAAACTAGCGTAATTGAACTGCGTATTTGATCTTGGTATCAATCACTATTTTCCAGTCAGGTCATTTAAAGAGTCCTTTCTTAAACACGCAGTATGACGAAAATTTGTTATTGCGTAATCCATCATTCTCTGAAGTCTTGGCCATGACTTCCCAACCACCCTGTATAGGGTAAATCCTTTTTTCAACTTTACTGGATTTTCTCAACTCGAACATTTATGTAAATTTTTTTATCTAAGGCCGGGATTACGCTATAAAAGTTTGATAAAAGTCCTTTTATAAAACTTGAAAAATCCAACCAATAAGGTTATTGGTTACATTCTAGAAAATGCAACCGATGACTTTATTGGCTGCCTTTTTCACAAACTTTTATAGTTTAATCTCGGCCTTAGAAATGTGAGGGTTAAAACAGATCATTGAGACCAACTCGCGGTCAATCCACTCATCAAAACCCATAAAACAAAACATTCACGTCAACTCATAGCATTCACGAAGGCTATTCATCAAACACAAAAAATAAACCACAAAATCTATTCTACATTCAGCTGGTTTCCATCAAAACTCCCCCAACCATATTTAAAACACGCGTCGCGTTAGGAAATTAGCATCATCCAGTGACTGTGGCAGCCATCCTCACCAATAAAGAGAGATATCTTCTTCTTTGACAAAAGGCTAAAATTATAGTGAAAATATATATTTCTTTCAGCTTGGGCAATAGCCATAGAAATAGCAGAGAGAGAGAGAGAGAGAGGAATGTCACACGGGCAGAGGGGGGCGAGAGCGGCATCGCGGCAATTTCTTGGCGGTAAGCTATCCCCAGTGAGAAAATGATTCACAGCGTACAGCCATAAAATGAAAGTGGGGCTTTTAAAAGCTCAGTGGTTTACTTCGCTTTTCATCTCTTTTGTGGTTTTTATTTCTCGCTCGGACTGAAAAACGCTGTATTTTCGACGCGTTACGGTGGCACCCGTTTCCTCTCTCTCTCTCTCTCTCCCGGCTTCCCAAAGCTCTCTCTCTCTCTCTTTCTATCTGTATGTTGTATGTGTATACCATGTGATCATACCCAACACATACATTACTACTTACTCTTCCGCTGTGACGAGTTTTCCTTAAAACTCAGCGTGCTGTCTGTACTTTGCGTTCGCGTTTTTATGGCTGCCGCGGCGTCCCGAGCTATTCTTTTTATCTAAGCACTGAGAAAAGCGAAGTCAAATTGACAAGAGCCAAAATAAGTTTTTTTTTTTTTTTTTTTTTTTTTTACTTTTTTTTTTTTTTTACTTTTTTTTCTTTTTTTCTCTTACCACAAGCTGAGAGTTTTATGATACTGGGTTGTTTGCCTTTTTTCCATTTTCTTCTCGGTTTAAATCTTGATACGGCTTGTTCTTCAATTCGTATCGTATCTGTTTTTTGTTTGTCGTATATTTACCTATGCAGACACTTGTCATGATCTAATATGTATATATATATATATATATGTACTTACATGAAATTGAGTCTGGATGTTTCTCGGAAATTTAAGATCGAGCGTCGATCGATATTAGAAAATGAAAAAGAATATATATTCGGAATTTTTTTGAAAGGTCAACAGCAGAAAAGAGAGCCCGAGATGTGAATGTAGAAATATGGTGAAACCTCGTTAAGTCGTCACGCTAATAAGTTGTCACTCCGGTTAAGTCGTCGTTTTTCTTCGGTCCCATCAGCTTTCGTAGATGGCAATGTTATCAAACCCTCGTTTTCCCATCGTTAATTTTGGTTAACTCGCCACTATGGAAAAGTTTCAGAGAGAGAAATAGGTGATTTTTCTAAGACTCTCGCCCTTTAAAGGAAAAGCATTAAGAGCTTAATAACAGCATTGCCATATGTTCAATAGTGACCATAAAAGCTTTATGTTCCAAAACGGAACAGCTCAAGTGACGAAAGCTCATTTGCCGACGAAAAAAAAACAAAAGTTCTTAAAACGTTAGGGACCGTTCAATCTGGATGTAATTTCTGTGTATGGGCCCTCACTCACTTAGGGCTTGAAATTTAAACAAAATATCTTTGTTCAAAAACCAGACATTTTTTCTCAAGATAAGGCTGTATAGTGTCGTGTTTTCTCTGTCCACGACCCCCCCCCCCCCAAGTCAAAATTGGTCCCCGTGTTTAGAGTTCACCTTGTATTTGTATCGTGAATACAAGTGTACCAGTGTATTTTACCATAATAAGTGAAATACTGGAACCTCAAAAAGGGTAAAAAAAACTTTTTTTTTTATATTTTAAGATATCAATTTTGTGTCAATTATTGTAATTTTAATTCATATTTTAATAAATTTTAAAATTATGTTTTACTTTAAAATTTACTGTAAAATTTACTTTAAAACCATGCGATTTCCATAATATTTCACATTAAACTAACGGAGCTTCGCTTGAATCGTCACTCCGATTAAGCCGTGATAATTTCTCGATATCCTGAGTGACGAATTAACGAGGTCTCACTGTATGTTTAACGTTCCTAAATATTTTTAAAACTCAAGCACGTATCGCTCGTTTTCAGATCCAAATACAGTAGATTCTCGATAATCCGGCCGTGCGCTACACCGGTCCGTCAAGTAATCCGGCATTTTTTGGCACGTTTTCTTCGAAAACTTCTGTCACTTCATGTCTGTGCCAAGAGGTTTATATTAATTAAATGAGCTTTTTCAATCAACATCCATTCATCCGGCAATTTCGGTAATCCGGCACACTCTTGTCTGATATGTGCCGAATTAGTGAGAGTTTATTGCAGGGGTCTTCAACGCATAGCCCGCTGACCATATTTGGTGGTCGGAGTTTTTAATTCTGGCCCGCCGATCGTTTTCAGAAAATGGTTGAAAACATTGAAAACGATTAATTCTAGAATTAATGAAAGAAATGATTTCGGAATATAATTTTCAAAATGAATGAAAGAAATAATTTCAAGATGAATGAAAGAAATAATTTTCAAAATGAATGAACAAAATAATTTTCAAAATGAATGAAAAAATAATTTTCAAAAGGAATGAAAGAAATAATTTTCAAAATGAATGAAAGAAATAATTTTCAAAATGAATGAACAAAATAATTTTCAAAATGAATGAAAAAAATAATTTTCAAAATGAATGAACAAAATAATTTTCAAAATGAATGAAAGAAATAATTTTCAAAATGAATGAACAAAATAATTTTCAAAATGAATGAACAAATAATTTTCAAAATGAATGAAAGAAATAATTTTAAAACAAATGAAAGAAATAATTCCAGAATTGATGAAAGGAATAATTTTTGAATTTTTGAACAAATAATTTCAGAATTAGTGAAAAAAATAACTTAAATTTTAACTCTCGTAATTTCTTAGACAAAATATTTCACAATCAATAAAATAATAATTGCACAATTATTGAAAGAAATGATTTCAAAATATATATATTGGAAAGAAAATAATTTCAGAATTACCGAAATAAATAACTAAGGAATCATTTTGAGTGATTATAGATTAAAATTAATCTCAGAATTTTATTCAGAATTGGTGAAAAAAAAATATTTCAGAACAAATTAAAATTGATATTGCATAAAATAAATAATTTCAGAATAAATGTAAGTCTTCGATTTGTCCCTGTTTAACTCGGGGTCCCCATTGGCCAATTCTATTAAGATGTCACTAAATTACACGAGTTGGTGGCCCGCTGCGTCTGAAAGGTTGAAGACCCCCTGGCCTACTGTATAGTCGACGTTCGTTATAACGACCCTCCTCATTCTACGTAAAATGGGCGTTATATTGGTAGGTCGTTATATGGAAATCTTGAAAAATAATTAGCGTCTCAACCAGGGGTCAACAACCTCCGGCTAACGAAAGGTATTCTGGTAGAAAAGTATCAATATAGTAAAAAGCTGGCCATATTTCCTTTATAAAAATACGGGAAATCGAAATCCATACGGGGCATCACCAGTTACAATATCTCAAAAAAAATTGTCAAAGGTGAGTAAAGTTGCTAATGAATTGAAGGTAATTTATTCCGAGTCCTCAGCCGACAACTAAATTGTATTAAATTTGGCTTACCTTTGACAACGGCACTCAGTTGGATCCGAAATATGCGTCAGGTGTAACTAAGTTAATTGATTTGTCTTATTAACGTTGTTATTAAAAAAATGAATTATCAATTTCCTAACTATATCGCTAAAATTGCTAAAAATCACCAACGGTGTGACACTGCAACTCAATTGATTAAAATGTATGTATGTAATGTATTAAAATGAAAATTTACGAAAAAAACGTGCTATATATTTTTGGCAAATATGAGAAATGAATATAATTTTATGTCTTTTACAAATGCTAATTAAAATTAAGTGAATTGGAATTTTTTTTTTTTTTTGATAAATTTAAAAAAAAACGCAAATTTCACTCACAGGTGCACGGGTGGTGATGTAAAAAGAAAAACTCGACATAACCCATAAAATGCAACACACAAACAGTGTATAATTAATGTTTATGTAAAATTTTTTGTTACATAAAACTATCACATACCGCGTGCTTATCACAATATGAGCGTCCGTTTTAGCTCGGGCTACATCTAAACGGGTGAGAGGTGGCTCATGTTTAAATTCGGTGGTTTTTTATGTAACTCAAATTGCCATAAATATTTTTATATGCACTGTATATTGCATTTTATGTGTTATGCCGATTTTTCGTTTTACTGCACCCCCTGTGAATGAAAAAGTTTCCTTTTTCAATTCATCAAAAAAAAAAAACTCTGGGTCATATGATAAGTATTTTAGTGCAAACCGCATCTTTTTAGGTGAATTGGTTCATTTGTTATTAATTTTTAAAGTGTTCCAAAATGACTTCTCGTCCACCCAGTATAGTTGCAAAAAAAAATCAAGCATGAATTCATGAATTTGTGCGCATCAAAAGGCAAAATGGCATCACCTGAAAATTTATATCATACTGAGTCTTATTTTTGGGGAAAACACTGTAATTTGACATACATCAATAGGATACAATTGGGTAGATGACCCACTTTCGTTGTAAAGGATTATGGTCAGACATGACTATATTTTTCGAGTTTAACCACGATCATGGCAAATATAATGGATTCATCCGATGCCTAAACCAAACACGCTTCTAATGATGTCAGAAACGCAGAATTTTCGCAAGAAAAAAATCATTCAAGTCGCATGAGAGGAGTAAGTAATATGAGGAGAGAATTTTTCCCTCAAACACAGCAAATTAAAGGGATTTATTCTCCCCTCAATTCCCAGGAAAGGAGAATCTCTACAACCGCACAACCACCAAAATCCACAGAGTTCCCTACTATCAGTATCACGAAATAAAAACCGGCGTCTCCCTAAATAGTGCCCTTTTTCATATATATTTTTCTTCTCTATTATTTTTTTCCCCCGGACTTCTTTTATTATTATTTGTATCCCAGACCGGAGTTTTTCCTGCTTCTCCTCCCCCCACAGAGCCGTTGACTTTATATTTCCTTATTTTCTGGACCATATTTTCCCATTTCTAGCCCTTCGCTTCGGTAATGGCCGTCAGGGTCAATGGTGATTCAACGAACGATCCGTGTGCGGAGATGGGAAAGAGAAGAACACACGCTAAACACCTCCAAATGACCGCAGAAAAGAAATGCTCCTATTGCGAGGAACCAAGGGAACCAAATAAAAAGCAAGAAGTAAATAAATGCCACGAGATGGAAGAGCATCCATCTTTTTATTTGTTTTTTGTTCCCTCTCTCTTTCGTCCACTCATTTCTCCTATACCGCAAAAGTCTCTCAATATACCACTACCATGGTAGGTTGGTTACTCCGCTGCCACTCCGTTTATTGGTCTCAAAGTGGTTGCTTCCAGTTTTGTGGGTAATACCAAAGAAAAAAAAATACTATTCTCTCTTCCTTTCGGTTATATATATACGTGAAAACATCAAGGTCTTTCATTCGGCCATTAAATGTTGAGATTTTGTCATAAAATGTGTGGTTGACTCAAGTAAGTTCTCGCTTAGACACTCCCAAGCAGTTGACCGATAGCTCTTTTTAGGTATGGAACCTGCTGGAAATCTTCAGGGATATCTCAAATATCTCTGAAGTTTTGATTTTTTGAAGCTATCAAAATATTCAGTGTTTTTGATTTCCCACGGCACAATCCTGACACTATATTGACCCTCTATGGTTAACTACCCATGAAAACCGTATGGAATTTTTTTTTTATAATTTTCTTGATTTATATATAATTATATTATATTGAATAAGGTTATAAATATATGTATTTATTCATCTCACGTATTTGTCATGTTTCAACTTTTTTTGTTTCAAGTTTAATTCACTTCAGATGCTGTAACACTATCTCCCACCAAGAGTTATTTATAGGAGTGTTTCTCAACCTTTCTGAAAACAAGAACCAGTAAAATGTCTGAAACATTTGTCAAACAAATGTCTGAAACAAACAAACGGACCATTTGTGTCCCGTATTACGGGACATTCCTGTAATTTTCGTTGTTCCGTTTTTTTTTTATGTATCTCGTTTTTTCAGCGACACTTATTTGAATTTGTGATAATCAATAAAGTCATGAATACACAGCGTTTTCATAATATAAATTATAATACAATGCAATATTTGCAAAAGTTGTAAACATTCATCTCACATATTTGTCAGATTTAACGCTTTGTCCTCAATTTTTTTTCAGAATTTTAATAACTATTGGTGATTTTGCCTACTTCTGAAAAAAATTTTTATGACAACTGGCGATGTCCCGTATTTTGTGGATTATTATTTAAGATCCCACTTTTTACCGAATTTTATTTTTCTCAATGAAATATGGTCATCAGATCACATTTGAATATTTTTTTCATGAAATAATTTTTTTTTCTGTGATTTGTAGCAGCCTTTTACTTCTACACCCTTCAGAAATTCTATCAGTAATTAGCAAATTGCATTTAAAGCAATAAATTTAAATTTTTGACAGTGACATCCCGTATTTAGGATCGCGATTTCTCCATTCTGCTCGATGATGTATGGTGAACCTAAGTACGAAGGTATAATTTTATTTTGAACTCATATGCATATATGACTGATATCGATTACAACGGGTGAATAATTTTATCAAGTCTGCCTGCGGGCCACCTGTGCCATTGTCGTGGTCCACCTTAAGTGGAGAAACGCTGATTTATAGCAATAAAGTTGGTGATTTCACCGACAATTGGTAACATTTTCGGTGAGAATCGGCAATGTGTCCCATATTTATAATCGCAATATTCGTATTTTTCTCGCTAAAATATCGTAATGAAAGAACAACTTATATAATAATCAAATGTATCTGATTACGAGTATATTTCACACCCTTAAAAGGTCTTAAAAATGTCATCTTCGATTGTAACGACACCTCAATTATAACGACAAAAGTTCGTGGAATCTTCGATGTTGTGTTATAACCAATTATGACTGTATCTGAAACAGAAGGGTATAAACTGATTTTACATTAATATGAATCTAGTCTTTTATTTGAACCTATGTGAATATCATTAGTATTTATTACATACGATTTAATGATTTTCATTTAAATACTGTAATAATTTTAAAGTTTAATTTTGATTTAAAATAATGGCTAAATTGAGGTTGTCCCGAGGACCACCTGTCGCTCCACGGACCATAGTTAGAGAAACTACGACAATCCATCAGTTATTTGTATAGATAACGGTAATTTTTCGAAGTGTAATGTGTAAGATATAAATATTCAATTAATGAAGAGACCACTAGGGCTTGATTCGGATATTTTGGTGTGAATTTTGGTGATTTTTATAAGAACGTTGGCGCTATTTGGTATCATAAAGCAGTGTGTCTCAACCTTTGAAAGTCCGCGGCCCGGTAGAACTCTTTTTTGAGTGGGACGCCGGGTCATAAATACGACTAATGGGAAATAAATGGAGAAAAAAGAAATGAGATGAATCATTCACACGGCCCGGTTTGACTGATGCCAGGAATCGGTACCGGGCCGTGCCCACGATTGAGAAAAACTGTCATAAAGCAACCTCTGAAAAATTACACCAAATTAACGATCCCAAATAGAAATTAATCATGTGTTCTCATTATTATAATAGCAATTCAGCTGCGATTTCAGTCCTATGAAATAATAATTAGGGTAAATTAGAAATCAAAATTTTATACTGCCCCTTATCAAAAAATGTCAGTTAGTAAAATCTGTTTCTCTCTTTAGAGTACTTAAAAATTAACATCGCGACAATTTGGTTAAAATTTCACCGAATTACCCATGGATTGAAATTCTTTATTTCCGTTACTTTTCACGCAATAAATTAACTACCGTAATTTCTGGTAAATTTGCTGCGGGAATGAGTAAGTCGCGCTAAAAAAATGATTTAAAATAAAAATTCGTGGACACTCCACAGCTTCCGTATACTCCGCACGTTATTTTCATTCAAGAACTGTAAAAAAAAACACCAACATCGAACTAAAATTAATTTTTGTACGCTAAACGTACCTTTCAAGTTTTCTTTGAGAAATTTATCATTTTACTGATTAAACAATTTTAAATTTCCTTGAACTATTATTTTAATAAGTGCCGCTTTAACTACTTAAATTTCTTTTTTTTTATATATGCACAATTTTCATAATTTATTTCAAATTTTAGAGTTAAATGAATATTAATATACAATTAATAATTTTAAGAATAAATTTATTATTATAATTATAATAATAAATTTACTCTTTTCGGACATTCTTCAACCTGTAATCATTGAAGTTCTGCTACGAAATTTATTGAATAGGTGATTTCAATGCAAGTAGAAAGTAAAAAATTTCATACGTCATAGCTAATATATCCAATTTCCAAGTCGGAATAATATCTAAAGAAACTGACTCTAGACACTAAGAATTTATTGAATACGTAAAATTAAATTTTTAAACTGCGAGTATACAGGGTGTCCTGTAAGTGCTAATGCGGCCTTTATCTCATCAACCATCCGTCGTAGAGGTATGATTCCAATTTAAATCCAAATGCTCAAAAAGCGTTCAAAAATTACGCCATACCAGTTTTGAGAGTAAAAATACAATGTGTCACAAAAAATTGAAATTTTTATACGGTCCCTTTGTCCTCTAACTTCCAATTATAAAGGTGTTGCCCTGTATCTTCTGAAGCCAACAGAAAAAGTCCGTGTTTTTAAGTGGAATATTCGCTAAGATTTTTTTTTTCCTTTTTTTACACTGTATTTTCACTCTCAAAAAACTGGTAAAGTTCAATTTTTGAACGCCTGTTTAACATTTTTTTGAAATTGGAATCATACTCATTGGATGAGCTAAAGGCAGCATTAGCACTTACGGGACACCCTGTATAAACCGCGACTTTGTCCCAGGAGATTACGTGGCATCAAAAGTTTTCCAAGACGAAAAAGTGTCAAAAAATCAAGAATTTCATCTATCGATATCTCGGTAAAATTTTACCCAAATTTTTATCCATAAAATTAAATTCCAGTGCAATAAAGAGACTAAATGACATTTCCTTTTCATTGTTGCCAAATTTTCCAAGATGAAAAAAAAACTTTTATTGATATCTTGACAAATATTTGTACAAATCTTTTTGCTTTGGATAAACCTAAATTTTAGGACAATAAAAAAGATTGATTGGCATTTTCTTTCTATTGAGAGAGTCAATGTCAATATTTCCATATTCATAAATTCTTATTTTATAAAGTGCTGCTATAATAATTGCTTAATTATAAAAATTGGTGGCAGGTGGCAGCACTACAGATAACAAGTATTACACGGAAACAAATTTACGTTAGGTTCACAATACGAACACGCACAGTCCAATTCGTTAGAAGTCCCGCAGAGGAATATGGACGAGATGTATGTGTGGTTTAGTAGTATAATAACTGCTGCTATAAAAATGCACAATTTTCATAGTTTTGAATTAAATTAGGATTTTTATCCCTTTCGGACATTCTCCAAAGTGTGATCATCGAAATTCTGCTTCGAAAAATATCGGATAGATCATTTCAATGCACATTTGTACTTCATTTGGCTTCTCAAGTTTCTCACATGCATAAAAATCGAAGCATATACGGAGAAAAAGGAACAAGAAATTTCATGCGTCATAGCGAATATCCAATTTCCAAATCTGAACTGAGACAGACAATGAGAATTTATTCTCAATACGTAAAATTATGTATAAATTTTGAAGCTATATTACCAAGAATTACCCAGATCTAGATGTTTACCAAGACGAGGAAGTTGCGGGAATAGGAAATTTCAACTATCGTTAGCTCGGCAAATTTTCATTCAAACATTTTCTAGTAAAATCATATTTTAAGAATATACCAAGGCCGGAAATACGCTACAAAAGTTTTACAAAAGTTCTTTTACAAAACTTGAAAAATGAAACCAATAAGCGGACCGATTACATTCGAGCGAACGTAATAAATAATCCTATTGTTGGTTTTTTCAAGTTTAGTATAAGATATTTTATCAAACTTCTACAGTGTAATCCCGAATTAAGGCCATATAAATAATTTCACTTCCCTAAATTATTATTTCTCAAATTTAGAATTTTTATTGCTTTCGGACATTTAACGGTACGAAAAATATTAAAAAGGTCATTTAAAAAATACATAGATGCTTTATTTGGCTTCTCAAGTAGCTCACAAGCATAAAATCGAAGCACATAAGAAGAAAGGAGCAAGAAATTTCATCCGTCATATAGCGAATATCCAATTTCCAAGTCGAAATAATATCTGAAGCAACTGACACTAGACACTCAGAATTTATTCAATACATATACGACTAGAGTAATAAAGGGGGGAAGTAAAGGAAATAAGACGTATATATTCCCCCTGTCCTATACAACAAGCTGTTTCACTCGGAAACAGCTCGATGACTCCTATTCCTTTTTACACATTGTGCAAACTGCGAATAGGATTGTCATTACCACAAGCCAACAACACCACCGCTCAAAATGAAAATGCTCTCTTAGAAGGCAAGAGGGGGGGGGGACCACGCGACAAGTGATAAATAAATAGAGAAAAAAAAAACCCAAATAAATAAAAACATGCAAAAAAACAAAAAAGTACGAGAAAAGGAAAAATTGAAAATCTCACAAAAAGAAAATGTATCCGTTGTTGAAAGAAGACCTCCTCGTCGTATTGGAAAACTGAGAACTAATGCAAGGTGATAAATTGCAAAAGAGTAGATTGGAGGGTTGGTTTGAAAGGAAGAATTGCTCGGTTTTCCTCTCTCTCTGGCAATGGATAAAATACAACACATACATACACAACTCGTCAGAATCTTTCCTGAGAGTTGTACGAAAGGTTGGTCGCGGTGGTGGTGTTGCTGTCTTTGAAGAGAAATAGAACTGTTTTGAAGGGAAATGAAGGGTGGAAATGGTTGGCAGTGGCAGTCTGTTTCCATTTGCTAGTAACAGAGATGCAGATACATACTCTCTCATGAAAGAATATATATATAAAAAAAATAACCCCATGCTCTCTCTCTCTCTCTAACATTGACTCGGAACATTGAAAAAAATAAAAATAAAATAAAAGACGTTTCGGCAAGAGATAAGAAAAATTGATTCAACAAGGCATGGGGGAATAGCTGTGGTTGCATTGTTCGTTAGGTTTCTGAATGCCTCTTCACTTTTTAGTTTGATTCCCAATGCATTATGGAGAAATCCCTACCACACAAGTGAGAAATGGAGACAAGGAAACCTCTCTTTCTCCGGAGTAACATTGGAAAAGGGAGAGAGAGCAAAATACAAAGCCAATGTGGATTGAAAAAGACTAACGCAAACCAATAAAGAAAATGTTTCTCTTTCTTCGGAAGTCTCTTTCAATGAATCAGATGACACAATATGTATTGGTTTGTTTCGGCAATAAACACTCTCATATTTCTCTATTCTTGCTTTTGTGTTTCTTTCTTTTTTCTGGTTATTTGCCATGTCAATGTGAAAAAAGGGGGGTTTTATGCTTATAAATATGAATTATTCTGAGGTTTGAATTGAAAGGTTTTTTTTTTTAATACTGGGGAAAAGAATTGTAAGGAATGTATTTATTTATTACGATACGAATTCTCTCATTTATCTCGACTTTAATTAATTTCAATTGTAGTCTCGTGTCTGATTAGAGTTATGGGATAAAGTCTTTTGTTCTGTTATTTGTGAGATTTCTGTTATTGTTTGGCAAACTAAATCGGAAACTGGAAGCTGAAAATTTCTTTTCAAATGATCAAAATGAAAAATTTTCTGCTTGATGTGAACTAAAAGCTTGGCATCAGAAATTTTCAACCAGTTGCTGAATGTCTGGGCGCTTCGTAATTTATCCCTTTCGGACCCAAGCATTCATTTTTTTTTAATTTTTTTTTAATTTTTTTTTACTTTTTTTATGTTCAAAAAATGCGTTAGAAACATAAATATCAGCAAATCTTTATTTTTTTAAATTTTGAATTTTTTTATATATTTTTTGTGAAGAAATAATTCACTACGTTCAAATTTTTTCAGCCAAGATGATGCAAGGTATATTCATCTTCACATACAATTTTTCTTGAGAATGTTATTACTACATTTTATGTAATAAATCAGGCTTTTCTCGGAGGCACTTTCTCCTGGAACCCATCTTAAAAAACAACTGAAAGTTCAACTTTGAGTGCTGCCCTGTGATGAAAGCTTCTTGAGGTCAAAAGAAAAAGTTCTACAGTAAGAAACCCACGCATTTTTGTGGCACCAGGGTCTGAAACGGTTATATTTTCTGCTGAAATTAGGTTTCTTAGAAATTTACCGCTTAGAAATGCCAACTCTTGGCATTCACCCTTTCCCCGGGAGGGCAGAAATCACTAAACCCCCGTCCTGTAAAATTATTTTTATATATATAATATATATAACGTAGGCTTTCTTCTGATCTTCACAAAATAGCTAGGCTTGTCTTTTCTAAAATAAAAGATTTTTAAGAAGGTGAAATATCTCGTCAAAGTCTGTGAAAGGGTAAAGCTAGTTTTATCAAATTTCTGTACGAATCTAGATGTTATCAGATCAATCCACTACTTTAAGACCTACTTTAAGCCAGCGTTGGGCAACTCATCGATTGCGATCGACAATTAGATTGCCTGATCATTTTTATTCTGATCCTTTTAAAATCCTCACAATAAAAATTCATGAAAACATAGATTGTTAAAAGATAATTGCAGTTGTACTTCGAAGATTCACTATAACCTCATAAAAGAAGAAACGTCAAGTAATTTTTTAGTAGATTCAGTGGTATACTGTGTATTGGAAGACGAAATGGTAGATGCTTTCCCCATACGAGTATGTGGGAGTCGAAAATTCATCAAGTAGCCAGCCAGTTAAATTTGGTTGCCCCAATTGGGTTTTTAATTATCTTCTCTAGTATATAAAATGGCATGAGAAGACGGGCTGATGAATTGATGGTATCAATCTACTGATTGTGTAATTGGGGAAGCCATATTTTAGCGCAACATTTTTGATTCATTTAGTTCGATTTGACGCATCATGATCATTTTAAGCTCACAAATGGGTTACTTGAATCTTAGTGATTAGTTCCAATTATTTACGCAAGCACATTCATGCATGAACCAAATCTAAGGCATGCTAATAGTTTATCTATCGTATAATCATCAGTTAATGAATGGCATCTAGAATCAGTAAAACGTTGAGTTTGAGAGAAGATTGACGCCCATCCATAAGAAAACCAAATAGTGATGATTTCCAATGAATTCTCCCTCTCATACAAGTGCTGTATAAATACTGTATACCTTAGGTGTTCAAAAAAATGTTGTTCTCAAAGCTTTTAATACCCATAATCATTTGCCATTGTTTAAATAAACAAAAAAGACAATTTAAAGAAACGAATAACATTGTGGCTCATTTTGCCGATTCGTAGGCTCATAAAATTCGTATTCCAGCAAAGAGAAACAGTCACTCGGATTTCCATCGCGAATTGTTCCCAGTTTAATTGAAAACACTAAAAATAAAAGTCTTTTTATACTCATGTGAGAAACTTTTCTGCGAGGTCATAAGAAACCAACCCTTTAAGATTGAAAAAGGAATACGAACCACTCGAGAAATAGTCGAACATTAAAAAACCTTCAAACTGTAAGTAGAGAAATAATCCGAATGTTCCATTCCTAATTATGAATTTTAAAGCAAAAAAAATTACTTCTCTTACGCATTTGAAGGTCAAGAACACCATCACAAAAATTAAATAATAAGTGCCAAAACTAAGATAACCGTTCACGCGATTATTTCATTCATTCAAAAAAATATTTTCACGTTAAATATCGATATATAATTTTTTCTCTATGTTTATTCTCTAATCAGCGCTCTCTCCCACCTCAATTCCGAATACAAATCAATGCATTGATTCTCTCTTATACAAGTGGTATTTAAATATTATACAGCTTTAGTTTGAAAAAAAATTATTCTTTAAAGTTCTAATTTTTCCCACATTCATTTGCCATTATTTAAATAAACAAAAAGACAATTTAAAGAAACGAATAACATTCTGGCTCATTTTGCCGATTCGTAGGATCGTAAAATTCGTATTTCAGCGACGAGGAAAAGGTACTCGGATTCCCATCGAGAATTGTTCCCAGTCTAATTGAAAACACTAAAACAAAGGTCTTTTTTTATACTCAAGTGAGAAAATTTTCTGCGAGGTCGTAAAAATTGGAAAAGAAATACGAACCGAGAAATAGTCGAGCATTAAAATAACATTTCTAACGGGAAAGAAAATGACCTTCAAGCCGTAAATAGACAAGTTATCCTAATGATCCATTCCTAGAGAATTTCAAAAAGTGTACATTTTAAAGCAAAAAAAAATAACTTCTATGTATTTGAAGGTCAAAAACATCGTCATAAAAATTAAATTATATTCTCAGTAACCGTGTACGTGGTTATTTCATTCATCCGAAGAGATATTTCCATATTAAATAACGGTATAATTTTTTCCCCTCCATGTTTATTTTCGCGTCACCGTTTTCTTCCATAGAGTTTCCCCGAATTTTAAATGCAAAGTCAACAAAACATTATTTTTTATAAATATTACATATTTTTTAATATTTTCAGATTTATCTCCATTTAATCCACTTTAAGTACAAGAAGCGGGAGAACGAAAAAGAGTTTTATATATTTTAATTTGCAATGTTTTTAATTGGAATCCCCTCATTTCCACGCGGATAAGAAACTCAATTAACTACTTATCTTGTGATGTGTAAAGCATTATTTTTTGATTTGGTTTCTGTAGTTTAATTGGAATTCCACGAGTTCCTTTGTTTGCTTTAGATTTTTTTTTTTTTCTACGTGAGCTGTGCATTATGTAGATGTGATAATACTTAATATGGGAGTATAATTTCAATTTATTTCAAACAAAATCTTCATTAGTTCAAATGTTATGATTGAGGAACTGGATTGATTAAAAAAATATAACAAGTGTTGGTTTATTTATTAAAAGATATCAGCAATGGAGATGTTTTCATTGTTGAGCTTTCATAATTTTTTTTTTCAATTCATCTCATGCTTGTTTTGATTTAAGAGATGGAGAAAAAATATTTAAATTACGGAAAGTGTTTATATTATTCGATTATGTTTGAGAATGTTTTGTTCTCTGGAATAAAAATTAATCTCCATTATATTGGAATTATTACTGAAAATGATAATTATTTTTTTTTTACCTCGTATCTCCTATTATGATATAAAAATATTGGTGTTTGAATTAGTAAATTTAATTACACATTTTGTGTAACAAAAAATATATATTTGCGATATTATTAAAAAAAACAATATCCGAATGATATAATAATAAATATTTATTATAAGTTGGCGAATGATTTCAGATTCAATTTTTAATTGAATATTGAAAGGAAAATATATTGAGTTTCAAGAACGTGCATAAATGTTGTGTATCCTTCAAAATCTTGTGTAAAATCTGTACAGTAGATTCACCTATGAAAAAACGTTACTAAAATGCACTTTAAAAAATTTAATGTAAATTTCAAGAAGTTTGAATTTAAAATTTTGCTTTTTACCTTTAAAATTGAGAGTAAGAATGTTTAAACTGATCAAAATATTTTAATATTTATATTTCCTTCTAATGTTCGTTATTTAGTATGCATTCGTGAAACAAAGTGCAAGTGTTAAGATGTATAAGGGGAGAAATTGAAATTTATCAATTAATCATTATTAAAATTTGAATTTTCTGCATAATACTCAGTTTATAGGATTCTAGTTGATGGAAGAGGTAAAATGAGGAAAAAAAAATTTAGGATGAATGTTTAAATATATGTTATTATAAAAAAAACACCAAATTTACAATAAAATCTCAGGTTTAGGGAAGAAAGAGGATGCGTCAACACATCAGAAACTGCTAACGAACCATAATGAAAATTAATGGAACCTTTACCCCTTAATTCTTATTTGTTTTCTTGACACCTTAAAACCAGGGAATAGGGTCGTTTATACCAGGACAAGACAAGATCCACTTGCATGTGCGATCGCATCTCGACTCATCATCAATCATATCATTGACTTTCATCAAAGACCAACACAAAGTTGAAAAAATACTATTCAAAACAAAAAATTAAAGCTATTCTTGCCGTGTTAGAACATGCAAAATGATCTGAGGACTACTTCACTATAACCTTACGGAATCACGGTGAAAAAACAACTTGCAGAATCCTTAACAAAACAGTGTGTTAGTTTCTTAGCAATAAAATGCATCAGACAGTGAAGCTTAACTTAAGATAGAAATTGAACTCGAATTGTTCGAGACATATGTCCCTTAACGATTCGTGAATAATCAAACAATTATTTTTCAAGAAAAATATGATGTCATTCTCGATTTCCAATAATTAAAGAAATTTTATATTTTGGTTTGAGCTGTTTTAAGAAACCGATCGGTAATAGCAAAGTTTAACAATCACATTTCCAAGATCAAAAGTTTCCAAACCGTTAATTTTGATGGGGGGTTTCCATATAAAAATATGGGGTCAATTCGAGGGTAGTAGATTTCGACAGTTTTAAGCTGAAACACTACTTACTGTATAATAAAATAAAATGCTAGTAAAGGTAGTGCACTTTCATGACAAAAAGGTAAAAATTAAATTTCTTGAATATTTAAGACTAGTTAAAATTACAATGTTAAATTTATTATGAAAGTTCATTAAAGACACAAAAAGTATAAAAGGGATTTATGCTTACATTTTGTAAAAGATTTTGAATTATTCTCTGCTTTTTAATTCATTTCTAAAAACAATAGGTCATAATATCTTCTTAAATATTTCTGATACCCGATGAAAACTACGAAACAAAATCATTTTTATGACTTGAGCATGAATTCCATTGCCATTTGCCATTTTCTGTGATTAAAAAATTAAAAGGTAGAAAACTAAGTAGCGTAAGAAGATTAATCAATACGAATACGTTGAATCTTATTTCATGGAAAAAATTTGAATGCAAAAACCTTGCTGTGGGGTAGAATTGACACCATCTTGGGAATGAAAGGGTGAACAGGAAGATATGAAAGTGGAAATCGCTTCTTAAATCTACCTTCAAATTTAAAAGATTTAAACAAACCTTTTTTAAATGAAATAAAATATCTATTCTTAATCTTTAATATTTTTTTTAATTGAAAACTTCAGTATAAGTTTTTTTGAAAGACTCAAAAAAAGAGAAGTAACCAAAAAACATAAAATTTCCCAACAAAGCAGAATGTTGCTTTCTCAGCAATTAATTTCATTACACAGTGAAGCTTAACTACAGGCAGATATTAAAGTCGAAATCGTATATCCCTCAACAAAAATAATCAAACGATTCTTTTAAGGAAATATGTGATATTATTCTTGATCCCCAATATTTAAAAAGAACCACAAATTTTTGTATAAGCAGTTTCAAGGAAACCTGTGTCTTATTGAAGACCCATTGGAAGAAAGATAACTTGCTGAAAAATTGATAAAATTCTCAACAAAACAGAACGGGGGTTCCTTAGCAATATGGTGCATCAGATAGTGAAACTCAATTAATATGCAGAGAATGAAGTCGAAATCATCAGTAAAACATGTATCCCTCGAAGAAAATTATTATTCTTCTAAAAAGAATAAAGTGATATCATTCTTGATCCCCCAATATTTGAAAGTACCTAAAATTTAAGTATAAGGTAGACCCATTGGTAGAAAGAGCGAGAGATAACTCTCTGAAAAATGGATAAAATTCGAAACATAACAGAATCTTGGTTTCTCAGCAATAAAATGCATCAGACAGTGAAACTTAATTACGGGCAGATATATAAAAGTCGTCAAAACATATACCCTTTCTTATAAACGATCGAACAAGCCTTTTTACGGGAGAGAGAAATACGATATTCATTCCTAATCTTCAATATTTCTAGGAAAAAAAAAAGTAAAAATTTTGGCTTAAGCTGTTTCAAGAGACCCATAGAAAGAAAGAGAGAGATAACCCACTGAAAAACGGATAAGGCAAAAACAAAATGCATATATATATATATATTTACTTCGGAACGCGTATGTGAGTTTTATCGGTTATATGTGTTCCTCGAATTAAATGGCGCAACCTTTAAGTGTTTCTTTTTTTCAGCTTCCCCTTTAGTAAATGCATTGGAAGTGTTTGCATTAGGTAAACGCGCATCACATTGGAAGAGATCGAACAACGTGGTATGGAATAGGAAAAAAAAAAGGTGTGGATGAGAGTGAGTAAGAGAGAGAGAGGTGAGAGTGAAGAGCAATTTTATGGAGCTTTTTATCAGAGCCAAACCACTCATCCCATCTTGCATTTCAAAGAAATTTCTACCACCCTTTTATATATACATATATACGTATTTCCGCACCCCTCACCTCCCAAAAAGAAATTTCTGGCTTAGAGCTATCTATATATAAAGAAAAAGTAAAAGAGAATAGGATGTAAGAGAGAGAGAACATAAGAAAAGAAGCGTTTAGGATCGACAAAAGCCATACGTTATTCCGTTTTTCAACATCAATTCGGTACTAAAAGGGGGTTGGAGGGCGTTCCAAGGAAAAATTTGTCGGTTAATCTGAATACTTGAGAGTAGAAGAAAGGCTTTAACAGAAGATGAGGTAGAAAAAAATGAGAACTAAAAAGACTTGAAATCTCACAAGAAGATTTTCACTCCCTGAGGAGAAGAAACACAGATTTTACAGGAGTAAGGAGTATGGGAAAAAAAAATTTTTTTTCCTCACATATATCCACCAAATTCTTATAGAAACTTCCTAATCAATAGTAGAGTTATCGGTGCTTGTTCGGCTGTATATTTTTTTCTGTGAAAAAAAAAAGAGGCCGCAGTCCGAAGCAGTACTCTTCTCGAGAACAAGCCATTAATCATTCTCGGTCCGTGCATTCACCAAAAAAATTTATATCCCACACACACCTGCACAATTCATTTCACCAAAGAAAAGTTGAAGAAGGTGAGACATAGTATGTTTCTCACAGAGTTAGAAAGTTATAACTCGATACGGTATTTTTAATTGGGAAACCATTCAACGGAATTAAAACCCCCTCGTATAAAGTAATTAGTATAGAACGCATTTATCAAAAAAAAAAACTCAGCTACGAATCCTAACACCAAACGTCATTATATCATTGTTCTTTGATTGATTAACTACCAGTTAATACGAAAAAGTATCGTATCTAATATGTAACGAAACTGTTATTAGAGAAAAGTGTAATTAAGTGGAATATTGTTTGGTTGAATTCATTATATTTTTTTCCTAAATCATGTACAAAAAACATCGCAAATATTAATTTAAAATATGAATCAACACGAAAGAAAAAAAATAATTTCAAATTTAATAATCATACTTCAAAGAGGGGAGAGAAGCTCCTTTTCTCCCTCTTTTCAACTGATCATCGACTTAATTTACTTAAAGTACAAAAATTTCAATAAAATAACGAACAAAAAAAAAACTATTTAAATATATTTTCAAATGATTTTTAAGGTGAGTATTCCGTGACTTACACAATTGGGGAACAATTTTCTTTGATACATAGGAGAGAAAACACGTTAATGTGGCAACGATTTGACGAATCGAAGCTAAAATAATAATTTTTTTCTGAAAAAAAACCAACATTGTGCCAAGTATCATTAATAAATCGAGCCGGCAAAACACCCGGTTTTCCTCGTTGGGGGCTTAATTGAAAGTCGTTAAAACAAACCCTCACTCATTTTTCCTATTTATTATTTATTTTTTTTCTCGGGAACATGTGAAAATAGGGGAATGGAAAATACTGTTATTTGTACCGAGAGAGAGAGAATACCGGATCTCTATAAGGTTTGTCTTTTTCCCACCACTACCCGATTCTTTGAGAAACATCCCCACCTTCCATCCATATTTTTTCCATTCCATTTATAAACCCACAAGAAAAGCGTAACAGAGAAACGAATGTATTGAAAATGTAACCCTCTAAGGGTAGTTCTTTTCTTTAATTTTTTTTATTCCTCTCTCTCTCTCTCCCTATCTCATCTCTTAGCGTTAGCGTGTTTCGAGCTCTGTTATTAATGACACAACGGCACGAAAGGGGTCGACAGTTATTGACAGAACCGTCCTGTGTGTATGTATGTGTGTGTACAGCTGAGAAAATTACGATGAAACGACTCCTCCACATACAGATAGATGAATGAAAAAAAAACACAAAAATAATACATACACACACACACACACACACACACTATAATGAGTAAAGAGAAATCTGAAAGTGATTTTGAATCGCTTCTTCTGTTGTGTTCTTTAATTGATCAATCGGTTTTTAGACCTCTCCGAGGAGACATTAACTATGAACTCCGATTAGAACAAACATCTTATAAGTATTGTAAATCATTCGAGAAGCCCTTTTGTGCGGAAAAACTTGCCAAATGAAAAACGACATTTGTTTTCAATCGAGTTTTTTTTTGTTTTTCACTTATTTTTCCACCCGTCCCCTTATTAAAGTGCTGTACTTGTTTCATTGAATTAGTACGCTGAATGGAAATAGTAGAATTTTTTCGGGTGGATTTTTGAAATATTTTTAGATTTAAACATTTTTTTTTTTTTCATTGGTTGATTAGTAGTCTATGTCATTGATCGGCATGATGAGATGTCAATCTGTTACTGACGTGAACATTCACACAAATTTTGTTTGTTTAAGTGTTTTCGTGTCTTAAATCCATGTGTGAGGCTGTGACAGGTGTTTTCTGTGTCTCTATTTATTTGTCGTGATATGACATTTTTAAACATTCATCTTTTGATTAAAACAATAAAGTGTAAACCGTGATTGTTTTGTGAAAACAGGCATCGGCAGGTGTTCGTGTGTTGGTTTAGGACAATAACAGCTATAGGTGAGTTATAATTTTGATTTCTCAGTAACTTTGAATGTTTGCTTTCAATAGATATGTATCGGTAGATGTTCATATGCACTGTGCTGATTACTTTAGATTATGAGCTATCAGCACCTGTTATTAATTATGGTTGTTTTTTTGTTTTTTTTTAGAAATGCCATTTTTGCTCATCTATCAGATGTTTTACTGTTAGCATTACTCAGGTAGCCCTATGCTATTCTATCTCGGGACTCTTGATTGGTAGAACCATCCTCTGTGTATAAATGTGTACAGCTGAGAAAATTACGATGAAACGATACCGCACACATAGGTAAACGAATGAAAAAACAAAAAATAATACATACACACACTATATAATGAGTAAAAAGAAATCTGAAAGTAATTTTTAATCACTTCTTCTGTTGCGTTTTTTAATTGATCAATCGGTTTTTAGAGCTCTCCGAAGAAACATTAACTAAGAACTCCGATTAGACCAAATATTTTATAAATATTGCAAATCATTCGAGAAGCCCTTTTGAGCGAAAAAACTTGCCAGATGAAAAACGACATTTGTTTTCAATCGAGTTTTTGGTGTTCTTTCGCTTATTTTTTCACCCCTCCTCTTATTGAAGTAATTTCTGTCCTAGTTTGATTGAATTAATAAATACTAAAATGGAGTAGTAGAAATAAATTTTTCAATTATTTTATGATTAAAAATTATTTCATTTGTTTGGTTGGTGGTTTATGTCGTTGATAGGCATCAGATGATATCCATCTGTTAGTTCGTTCATTTTCTAGTTCGAATGTTTTCATGTCAATCAATAAATCCAGATGTGCAGCTTTGTTTAGCTGTCGTGGACTGATGTTTTCATATATTCAGCTGTTGATTAAAAAAATAAAATGTAAATTGTTATTATCTTTGTAAACACTTGGCATTGTTCACTTTGGGACAATAACAGCTATAGATGAGTTATAAGTTTGATTTGCTTTCGATAGTTATATATGGGCAGATGTTCATATCTTGTGTTGATTACTTTAGATTATCTGCTGTCAGCAGCTGTTATCTATTGTGCTTTTTTGAGAGAAATGCCGTTTGCACTCATCATCTGTCCGATGTTTTACTGTCAACATTATTAAGATACGTCCATACTGTTCTATCTTTGGACTCTTTTTCGATAAACTAATGCTCGTCTGACTTTTGCTTGTGCTCGTTTGGTCTATGTCTACACTATTTAGTCCAAGTGAAAATTCTATGTTCAATTTCAAATAATTATTATAGTTATAAAATTCTTTTTTTTTCTTTTGTCTGTGCTAGTTTTTTTCTGCTAAAATCTATCCAATGATACAAATATCAAGTAAAGAATTATTTAGGAAGTTCATTCAGGATTTCAAGTATTAACTGAAATAGTTTCAATTCAATTTTCTATTAATATTGAATGATTTTCTGTGAAATACGAGTTTTGGCTCCAGAGGATCGGAACAACAAACATCAATCCTCAAAAAAATCATGTCAACTGATATTTTCACCGTCGAAACATGACTCGAGAGACTCGACATGAACCTCTTCGATGTACCGACTTGTCTGAACGCGTTCTTTGTCTCGTGACTTCTCATCTCGTACACATCACTAGTGAGCTTAGCAAATCGTCGAGTATAATCCTGAGCACGAATACTGTGCACCTACCTTAGAATACACATTTAACGTATATCCGTTTATGTTTCTACAAGGTTCATCAACTATGACAAAACTTTTTTGTCTCTGGGTTCTTCCTTGGTAAATTAGTGCTTGGCAGAGGATTCGATTCGTCTGGCTTTTGCTTACGCTCATTTGGTCTATGTCAACATTACTTCAGTTCACCATCGGGTTTCGGCTCTAGAACATCAGAATGTCAATCATTAAAAGAATCAAGTAGTCAACTGATGAGGTTTTCACCGTCCAAACACGACTCGAAAGACTCGACGCGAAACTCTTTGATACACCGACTCGTCTGAAAGAGTTGCTTATCTCGTGACTTCTCATCACGTCTACATCCCTCGCGAGCTTAGCAAATTGTCTAGTACGAATAGTTCAGACCCACCTCAAAATATGCATTTATCCGTTGATATTTCCAGAAGGTTTATCAACTGTCACAAAATTATTCTACCTCGGGACCCTTGCTTAGTAAATTAGTGTTTGTCAAATGACTCGTCTGGCTTTTCCTTGTGCTGATTTAGTGTACATGTGCACACTATTTAACATTACCGTCTGATTTCCGCTCGAGGGGAATGGAATGGCAAGCATCAATCATCCAAAAAATCAAATGAACTGATAAGCTTTGCACCGTCCAAACATGACTCGAGAGGCTCAAAGCGAACCTCTTTGATTCACCGACTCGTCTGAACGCGTTGCTTGTCTCGTGACTTCTCATCTCGTCCACATCACTCGCGAGCTTAGCATATTGCAAGTACAAATAGTGTGAATCTACTTTGGAATACGTATTTATCGGTTGATATTTCCAGAACGTTTACCAGCTATCACAAAACCATCACAGTTATATAAATCAAACACTTCCGAAACACGCCAAACATTAGCAAAACACTGATTCCAAACATCAACACACCCATATAAATAAACAACAAATCCGTTACCTAGAACAAAAAATAAAAAAACTAGATTCACACCCGACTGAAAAATCTATTAAAACAGATAATAAGACAGTAAAAAAATGGAAACATAAAATATATTTTTCAACATTATTTTCTATTAAAAATAAAGCTTCGAAAAGTTCTCTTTGTCTTAAAGACCTTTTAAATGAGGGAACACATTTCCATTCAGCCTTGAGCTAAAAAGGGAAACGAAAGACGAAAAAAAAACAAAACAAAATAAAATAATAATATTCTCCGAAATATTAGGTTTCATTAAGAAAAATTCGCCCATTTGCGAAGCTTTTTGGTAATAAAAGCAAAATACTGTACTACCGTGTGAATGAATCACACATACTTCATCAAAAAGTAAGGGAAAAGAAACCGGTTGGTACGATGGAAGAAAAATCTGTCATATTCTTCAAATTAGCACCGCAATTATTTAAAGTAAGCCCCCCCCCCACCCCATTCCCTCTTCCATCAAACAAGGAGCGGGAGAAAAGGCCACAAAAACAAAAAACTAAATAATAATACATATAACGTATATATAAAAGAATGAGAGTTCTCGCTTCTTGTTGACACTGCAAATACTTTTTCTTAAAAAACAAAACAAAAAAACGGGACGCTTTCTCGAACGAAATACATCTGGATATAAATATGTACAAATTGTCTCGGTAACTCTTGGGCTGTCTCTATATTCTCTGAAGGAAACTTGCATTTTTAAAAGCCCTTATCTTAGTTTTGCTGTCTTTTCTCAGCTTTTGGTTCATTATTTATCTATCAAATTACTCCCTAGATGTTCTTGCCTCTCTCTCTTTCTGTCGCTTTCTTGCCCTCACCCTTCGGCGTCTTATTAAATTTCCTTAAGAAAAGAATTCTCTTCGAGAACTTCCTTTTAAGTTATGACATCTATATCAAAGCTATGATTACAGGACTGAATAATAATAAAAAATAAATAAAATAAAAAGAATAAGGTCGTAGAGAGAGAAAAAGATTTTTCCCAGCAAAGAAAAAGTTTTTCATTTGGTTTTAGCCTCAACGCACAACTGCTTTCTATCCTTAATTTATTTATCACAAGGTTTAAAAGAGTTCCCAAAAAGGTCTTTTCTTAATGGAGCCCCCTCCTTGCAGTGAGTGAAAGATTTCTTAAGGAAAATATAAAAACCATCTAAGACCCTTTTTTTGTTTCTTTTACGCTGTTGTTTGTTTCTTATTTCTTTTTAACATCTCGATATCCCTCGACGGACAGGAAGTGAATTTAAATTTATGTAATTTGTGAATTAGTTTAAGATTTATTCGATAAACAAGCCACTTTAAATTCATAAGGTGCTGAAAAACATTTCTTTTCTAGGCTGACACTTTAAATGTAGAAATTGTTTTAAAAAAATAAGTTTTTCTCCCCTCTCTTCTTATCTTTCTGAATTTAAATAAATTATTAGCTGTGATTTTTTTTTTTTGATGAAATTCTATATGATGTACCTGATTTTGGTTGAGTTCGATTTTTGATATTATTAATTAATTAGTTACGGTTTTTGATTTGAGTTGGTTAAACTCAGAGTCGTGTAAGTCGATTAATCCTCATTTCGGGAACAAGGTTTCGCTAGAATTGTTGTCATAGGTTCCCCCATGTTAAAAAAATTTCTATTTCGCAATCTAGAGGCGAATTATTGAAGCTAGGACTTGGTTAATTTTTTTACAACAGTTTAGCACCTCTAGACTGCATTTCTGGACTTGAGTCGACTTCCACCACTCTGACTTTAACTCACCTCATTTACAGTCTGTGTCCGAATGCTATTGCGATGAAAGTAATTTTGCTGACGGAAATTTTCACTTTATAGTCAGTTATTTAGGAGTTTTATTAAATTTCTTTAAGAAAAGAATTCTCTCCAAGAACGTCCCTTTAAGTTATGGCATCGATATAAAAGCTATGATTACAGTACTGAATAACTGAATAGTCTGAATAGACAGAAGACTTTTTCGTTTCTTTAGGCTGTTGTTTGTTTCTTATTTCTTTTTAAGATCTCGATATCTCTGGACGGACAAGAATTGAATTTAAATTTATGTAATTTGTGTGAATTAGTTTAATATTTATTCGATAAAAAAAACCACGTTAAATGCATAAGGTGCTGAAAAACATTTCTTTCTAGGCTGACACTTTAAATATAGAGTTTTTTTTAAAAAAATCTGTACAAAAAATAAATTTTTGTTCTTATTCTTCTATGGTGAAAACTCTTGTTATCTTCCTGAATTTAAATAAATTATTAGCTATGTGAATTCTTTTTTGTTGTGATGAAATTCTATATGATGTACATGATTTTAGATCTTATTAAATAATTAGTTACAGCTTGGTTAAATGATAATTGAGTTTTCTATTTATGGTCTGCTTCTGAGTGCTATTGGGATGAAAGTGCTTTCGCTGATGGAAATTTTCATTATGAAAAATTAGTTATTTTTATCTGGTTTTTTTTTCCTTTAGACACTCTCTATAGTTATTTTTTCTTTGCTGAAATGCTTTCATTACTGCAGGTTATTTCTTCTAAATTGGCATAATTCCTATAAGTTTGCTCTTTTTTTTATTAATCATATTATTCCGGTAAAATCTTCTTTGCTGGATTGTACTACCTAGATAAATCGACGTTTATTATTCTCATGGTTGGCATAATACTAAGTTTAATGGGGAGAAACCTTTTTATCTCTTCTTTTCTTTATCGTTTTTTGGTCAAATACACTTCCTCATACCTTGGGGGTAAGGTCAGTTTGCACCTTTTGGAGGCTTGGAACTCGACCTGTGGACTACGAAAGTCACAGATAAGCACGGATGATACCTGAAATTTTTGAGAGAGAGATGATTGAAATACACAAATAATGAACGTTTTTAGATCAAAATTTTCAAGTTAAAAAAATGCAAGTGTTTCTATCTTTCGGCAATCGCACTGCTCTCATTCACAAAATAACAGATATTTCATTACACTTATGCGTTATTCACCATAATTCAAGCTTATTCGAAAGCTTTTCGTAAAAATTTGCACAGATACTGTTTTTTTTTTAGATGATAGAATGGAATTGTTCACATACAGGCTAATCCAAAGTGTTTGCATTTTCGAAACGTATTTTCACTTACAAAAAGTTTTCAAATGACGTGCAGTTACTTAAAATTTCAAAATTTGTTTGAGGGTTTTAGTTTGTTTGAGGATACATGAAAAAAATAAAGAAATAAACTTTTTATAGTCTCCGTGGGCTCAAAAACCAAACTAGAAAGTTGTTACTCTGTCTCTTCTGAGGCCAACAAAAAAGTTCCAGTTTCTAAGTGCAATATTTACTCAGATATTCGAAAAACGGAGGAAATTTGGGAAAAAAAAACCAGTTAAATGCGGGTAAAATGGTTTTTCCGCATTTAGAACTTTTTTTAACATTTTTTCGTTTTTCGTTTTTTGACTTTTTTTCCGTTTTTTGAATTCTAATATCTCTGTGAATATTCTTCAAGAAAATTATGATTTTTTTTTGTTTGTTTGTTGGTATCAGGAGAGGCAGTGCAACAACTTTCTATCGGGTGTTTTTTAGCACACGGGGACTGTATAAAAAGTTAATTCCTCCATTTTTCTTATGTGTACGACCCCTAAAATAAATTTACAGGGTCGGGTTCCTAAAAATTAAATTTTTAGATTTTCAGTAACTGCACGTTATTTGAAAAAATTTTGAAATTGAAAGTATGTTTCGAACGTCAACGGTGACAGAGATATCAGCTGTGCAAACAATTCAGAAAAGCCTGTATAAGTGCATGTACATGGCATAAATGGTGTTTGAAAATCGGGAGGGCGAGATCAAATGAAACTTCGCTAACTTTACATCCGCTTAAGTCGACATGCCCATTGATACTTTTGGGGTGTCGAGTTATCGAGGTCCCACTGTATATGTAGTCAAACGACGAAGACTCCGCGAAACGTTGTCGTTACATCAACCGAAGTTGACGTTTTCAAGACTTTTTTTGATAATCACATTGCAGTAATTCAAATACGGTGCATGAAGATTTAATTTTATTGTGATTAGGGTGATCAGATATCTAATCGAGAAAAGTACAAAATTGTAATTATTGTTATAATCACGAGACAGCAATTTCTCAGCAAAAATGTTGCCGGTGAAATTCAATTCTAGTAAAAATTACGTATTAAAGTAAGCTTCATTGTAAAAACGGGACATTTTTGTAACCTCTTCACACCTGAGCCAAAACTTAATATTAAAAAAAATTAATTAATTAATTAATTGTTTTGTATCAAAATGCCCATTAAAAAGAAAAAAATAATAATTTATTCATTCATTCATTCATTCATTTGGGTCGATAACTTTACTGGGGCCATTCGAGTTACACACATATGTACCTCAGTTCTTAATTTGAAAAAAGAAACAAAACTATTCAAAACCATATGAAACCGTTGAAAATAAAGCAAAGAAAATTTAAAAAAACAGTTCAAAAAATCAAAACTAAGGTAAAATGCATGTCAATGAGTAAGTCGAAGCGTGGCCCAGAAAAACGTTGCTTCGGTGTACTGATGCTCCAGTTCTTGGAAATGCTTGAGAAAACTGATGCAGAGACGACGGAAAAAATGTGTCGTTGCGTTTTCATCGACGTTATAAGCAAAGTTCATTAACGGCATGTTCTACGAGAATCAGCCTAGACCATCAATTATTGACTTTATTTCCGAAGTGTTGAAAAAACAGAATTTTTATTGTTTTCATACGATTTACGATTGATTCCAGAAAGTTCAGTTTTTCACGTACTCTCAACGCCTCTCTCTCCCACTTAGGTTTCTAGCACAATTACCTTCACATACCAAAACCAAGTGAAAAAAATAAGTCACGTGACGAACAATGTATATGTACTTCATTATAATATCATCCACGGTCTTCACGGCAGCAAATATGCCACGAAAGTCCGCCTGTCAACTCGTTTTAAAATTTTCCAGCCTCTACCCAAGACGCTGCTGGTTTTTGTGGTTTACCTTAAAAACTTTATCCACTTTATTCTTATCGCCTGATTCCTTAATGTCTATTCTAATCCAGTTTTTAACTCTAATCTCATATTCAGCAGGAAAGAATGGAATTTCTTTTGTCTTTTCTCCCTCGCAAATAAAGACGAAAAGTAGGGAAGTGAATCTGAGAGAGAAAGAGTGAGTGTGTAGGGTAAAACAGAGAACCAAATTTATAAAAAAAAAGGACTAAAAAGAACCAAAAACGTAAAAACATCCTCTTTTTTTCTACCTGCTTCCGCAAATCGAGTAACTAGACCACAAAAGAAGCATGGAATAGAAAAAAAAAAAAGTATGTATAAATATATATATATACATATAAATGAATAAATGGACGAAAGAGACCGTTTAAAAGGATTTATTGAAAATTTGGTTCCACCGCCACGTTCCTCCTGTTCCCAAGCTTGTCATTTCAAGACTTGCTTCTTGAGAATCTTATTACGCCCAGCTGAAGGGCTAAGAATATTACTTCGGCTATTTCAAGGAAATACTCGCTTCCGTAGCGGTGTTCGATCCCATTCTCCCTCTTACGTCTTACCTATTTTCTTATTTTTTAGCTTCCCAGAAGTAAAAATGTTTCGCAATGAGTTTTTTGGTGTTTTTAAAAGACGAACCAACGAAATAAAAATCAAATTCCACGAACTTTTACTGACTCTTTTTTTCTTATTATTATTGTATTTGACTGAGAGAAAGAGTTGAGCCAGTGAAACGTAATGCAATTATATTGTGGAGAGCAATCGTATAAATGTGAAAAAGAATTTGTATTACTACTCCTTTCTCAATCGCATTATCGTTATTTGATTTATTTCTCGACGTAAAACGGATTGTTTTGTTGTTTAAAATATTATCGTTAATCATTTTTTTACATCGAATTTTATTTTAACAGTTAAATGTTTCGATCGAATAATTTTAAGATATCATTATAAGGTATCCGACTACGTTGAAAAACGCAAGATTCCTTGAAAGACCGGTGATATTTGTAGATGATGGTTTTTAGGAAGAAAATTCATCTCTGCCTCCACGGGGACGGACTCAAAAACCGGTTTCTCGTTTACCGGATGAGTGCTCTACCCCTAAGCTATGGAAACAGATGGAACATTTCTTCCTTGGAGCATATTTCTTTACACATATGTCACCATGTGCCGCATGTGGTGGCCATATTTAATTCACGAGCTGTTATTTGATTCCTGTCGCCATCCATGTACGAAGCCATTCAAGAAATATATATGTTACTGCCAAAGCCCGAAATTAGAGCCAATTAGTGACGGGGCCGGCCAATTCGTGAAGTTGCTGGTGATCCCTGGTCAAAGTCCGATAACAAAAGACATGATTCGGGATCATCGTCAAGTTGGCGAATTTTTTTTGTGATAATTATGTCCACGTTATATATGGCAACCCATTAAACCGCAGTCGCGATGTATTAATAATTTTTTTTCTCTAAAATTTGGCAAAAAAAAACTATATGTTTATATAATTATTTTTATAGTTTTTCTCTCAAATTTTTCACTTTTTATTTTCTCGTCACATGGAGCTTATCCAATACAGCTGCTATATATACAGAGTGATTCAAAACTGAACGTGCAAACTTTTAGGGGAGGTAGAAAACACAAAAGCAAAACAGAATCACATAGAAATGTATAACTGGAAACTCCAAACTGATCAGCTGGAGGATAAACGAAAATGCAGAAATGACAAGCCAATAATGGGTGGAAAAACTCTTTATTTAGCGATACTTTACACGACGACAGTACGTACAGGGATCTACGGCCACTTTGCGGAATGACCGGCCAAAGTCCGAATCATTTATGCAATTCGGACATTGGCCAATTCACTCAGTGGCCGGCTCCGTCGCGAATTGGTCTCACTTCGGGCTTTGGCAGTAACATATATACGCTTCAAGAAAGGAATATTCTATCTTTTTCCATAGCTTAGGAATAGAACACTGGTCCGGCAAATGAGTGACCAAGGTTCGAGTCCCCATGGAGGCAGAGATGAATTTTCTTCCTAAAAATCATCATCTCCAAATATAATCTGTCTTTCGAGAAATCTGAGAAATCTTATATTAACAAGTGTAGAAGACATACAGTCGAACCCCTTCATAGCGACAACCCTGCTTAGCACCACAAATTTTCAGTGAACAAATCTTCCATATAGGGGTTATAGTGTAAAAAAAACCCGTTTTAGCGAGAACTCGTTATAACGCCAACTATTGCTTGGATGCACACAAAGTCAACGTGTCCATTTTCCAAGAATTTTCACAACATTTCTCCTCTTCCATCATATTTTGCTTTTTTTTCCAAAAAATTTGAGGATATATCCTTTTCATCGGTCCGCATAACAATAGTTTCGAGTAAATGACTTACAGGATAAAGAATGGTGTGATCAGGGGGTCTTAGAAAGCACATTGAATACCTGAACGTGTGTAGGGACCAAAAGAATCAACGTATTCAAAGAAACGGATTTATTGATAAGGGAGAGTGTAGGAAATGAGCGAATGTGAGCGTACGGCACCAGTTTCTTCAAGGTTGCCAAGAAAAGTTTTTCAGCAGTTTTCAGCATATTTTTACTTGCTAGTCATTACATTTCGAGGGCTATCCTCTCCCTTGATTTACTCCATTCAGATCACGTAGAAAGCAGTTGCTCTTTCAATATCTGAAAAATGGGGAAATTTGTGATTATAAAACCGATGCGGACTAAAAAAAGCCAATGTCGCTATTATTTCCCTTTTTTATTTTGTTTTTGTGCTTATAAAATGCGCCACTAATGTTTATGCAGAATTAAAATAATTTGAAAAGGTAAGTATGTGTTATTAATATTTTATCAAGTGATTCTAGCGTTCAAAATTTTACGAATTTTCTCAAATTAAAATTTAACGCGTTTAAAAAATGTTCACGGTTTTCAATAGATATGCATCTCCTATTTTCGTTTTGATCGTACCCATACCTATTTGACAGTCATATTTTTAGGATGGTGTTAAGCCCATTCCATACCCGCAGCGCTACGATGCTCCAAATCAGTTTTTGAGGTGCGGCTGAAGTGATTTTGACCGACTTCGCAGTCAAAAACTGGTTTTTGCGTGGCTCAGAACAACGTAGCGCTGCGGGTATGTGTGGAACCAGTTTTACCTTCAAACACGGAAAAAAAGGGGTGTTTTTTTTTTCCTCTTCAGCTTCTTTTTCAGAATGCAGTGGTAATTTATTCGAGTTAAGCATTCAACTCTCTTCTAAAAGTCACTGTTAGCATGGGAAACCGCATCTTGATCAATCGTTCCCACATGAAGTAGTAGTAATAATTCGGTTCCACACATCTCTAAAATAAGTTACCCGCTTGAAATCCCATTCGCATAGTATAGTGCAGGTGTGCTATATAGTGTTCTATGCATTTTTCTAGTCGCGAGCACTTCCTGTACTACCCATTATCAAAAGAAGAGCACCCTTATGGCAAGTTTTATATACGAATGCACGAAACTAGTATGATTTCAATCCTTGATTGCAATTTGTGCAAGATGTTTGATTGGAACAGTGATCAAGTGCTCGCGACCACGAAATCGCACACGAGCATCGAGCACTCTGGGTGCTTTAGAGAGCACCGTAGTGATCGTGAGCAACGGGTTGAATAGGCCAGATGTGTAGAGTGTAAGTAGTTTTACTTATAGACACAATAAAACGCTCTACGGTACATAGTACAGCATACTTGCCAACTTCTACAGATTTTTACCATAAAATACGGAACTACGGCGAATCGTGAAAAAACACGGAAGTCTGGGTTTTTTTTAGAAACTTCTTCTCTTCAAGGATTTCTTTGAATTCCATTATCCTATCGAGTAAAAAATGACATCACGCAAAGAATAAATATCAAACCAAGAATGAATATCAAATTAATTACAAATCAACCAATTTTCAGAAAAACGTCCGTTTTACACTAAGATAACTTATCATAGCCTAGAGTTCTTTTTGATAAATCAAAGAAAGTTCAAATTTCATTCACAGATGGCGCTGTAAAACGAAAAACTTGACATCTATATATAAAATTGATTTTCTCTGTGTATGTCTGTGCGTATGTTCTCCATACAAATCTAAAAAATTCCGTACCAATCTTTTCCAAATCTGTATGTGTTCTAAACAGGCCCGAACTTGAACGATATGCTACTTTAAAAGTTTGTCAGAGTTGGGCAAATGGTGTATAGGGTCAAAAAAATTTCCAGCAAAAATGACTTTTGGAATGTCTACTTTTGGTTAATTTGGTTCCCAAATAATGATTTGTCACTTTTTTAACGCTCCCAGTGTATGAAACAATAGACTCGGTACGCCCTGAGAAAATGCATCTACCTCAGTCAGTCAGTATATGAAGAAAACCCTGGCAGTGCCAGGTAATACTGCTAGTTGATATAGAAATGTCAGGCTCACAATTTTTTTCTAAAGTTGAAGAAAATTTATTTGAATCGAAAAAAAAAAATTCGGGAAAAATAGTTTTTTTCGAAAAAAAACCAAAATAATTAACAATCCTACTACGGAGAGGCTTGGTTTCAAGGTTGGCTTGTATGGTACAGCACAAAAATCTCTACCAGTTTCAACTAGTTTGAGACGTCGATTAAACTTTTCCTTGTACGTTTCAAGCTTTCAAAAAACAAATTGAAGTGTTTTAGATATTTTTCTCGTAAAACTCCAACTATAGGGTGCGACGTGTGAAGACCGGAAAATCTCGTGAGAAATTCAAGAAATAGTGTCCTGTTTCAAGTATGTTACTCTCTTTTAGAGTCTAAAAATCCTCTACAGCAAGGACCGGAGGCGATTTAATTACTATTCGATGTTCGTGTCGTTCATCTGACGTTTTGGGAGAGACCATAAAACACCCAAAAAGATAGATGGATGGATATATGGATAGATAGATGAATTAGAGGGTTAGAGGAAGGGCCTTCAGGGAGATGAGAGACATCCGAGAAAAGAAGACAGTTCCCATTTACTCCTTTTCCCCTCGAACCAAGAAAGAACCCAACAAACAACCACCGCCTTGAAACTCCCCCTTTAATGTACGATGTCTCAAAGAATTACTGAATGCGGTTTGACGAATGAAATTAAATTATATTTCCACGGTTATTAAATTTAGAAAACCGAAAGCTCATCTTTGTTGGAATGTTTCGGGGGCAAACATGTCAAATTTTTCCCCCCCTAACTCTTTTGCCGTGATGACGTAACCGCTTAACGAAAACGGGGATTGAACCTAAAGAACAACCCAAACGAGAAGTGTCTTGCCTCTTCTAGTCTCTGTATATGTATATGCTGTTATTATTCTCTATCCTTATTAAATTTTATACATTCATTTATCTGCTGTAAGTCACTTTGCCTGTGTCTTTTGATACGTGCATTGTTACTCAAAGGGAAACGCCCAACTCCATTCGAAATGGAAATGTGAACGTGATCCAAACCTAAAGTAATGCAGACATTAAAAAAAGAGCTTATTTGCATTCCGGCATTCGATGGATGCCATGATCAAAAGATAAATTTGATGACCAACTTGTTGTCATTAGAATTCCATCTAAACCTTCCATAGAAGTGGTAGGCTGAAAATATATAAAAATTTGAGTCTAAATGAACGTGTCAAGCAATCAATAAATTAGTTGTTTTTGGACGCAATAACCCAATACAGTACTGCTTAACTTGTTCGGAATAATTTTATGGAACTGTTCGTTTGTTGAAATTTTTAATCATTTTCGTTCTTTTTTAGTTTTCTTTTTACACTTTCTTCAATCTAGCTAAACAATACTGTATCGCTTGACGTGTTCCCACTGTTTACAATTTCCTTCAATCTAGCTATCTAGCTAAACAATGCTGTATCGCTTGGCGTGTTCCCACTGTTCACAATTTCCTTTAATCTAGCTAAACAATGCTGTATCGCTTGACGTGTTCCCACTGTTCACAATTTCCTTTAATCTAGCTAAACAATGCTGTATCGCTTGAGTTGCTCCAACTATATACATTTTTCACGTTCTGCTTTGATGAGAAATCCAGCGTTGTTTTCCTTGCTGAAATTGTTGGTATTTCTTTCATTTTGCATTTTTGCAAATTTGCTGAGTGACTCTTTGTCGTTTGACTTATTAGGACTTTTTACGCTTCTTTCTTGCCAACTGTTTATAACTTTTCTTCAAAATAGCTAAACAATGGCGTATAGTATCGCTTCAATTATTCCAAGTGTTCACGTTTCTTTCGTTTTGTTTTTGATGAGTAATACAGGGTTGTTTGACTTTCTTTCATTTTGTCTTTGCTGAGTGATTCAATGTCGTTTGACGTGTTAAGCCTGTTCCTGTTTGTTTCTTTTTGCCTTTACTGAGCATGATTTGACTTATCGGGACTGTTTGACTTCTTGCCTTTGGTATAAGCAGCACTTCAGAGTAATTTTATTTATTAAGGTTCCTTTCCTTTTGTCTTAGCTGAACAACTCAACATCATTTGTTTTATTAACGTTTCTTTTTTGCCTTCACCGAACATTACACTGATTGGCATGATTCACACAATTTATGTTTCTATCTCGTGGAAGCTTTGAGATTCAGTTTTCCTCATTCAAAACTGAGGCTAAGACAAGTTTCGATCCATTTTATTTTTTTGTTATCAAGATCTAGGGCCGAAACGGTGTTCGCTAATCCAGCAATTACTACTACTATTGGTTGTCTCCTGTTCGTCGAACAGGAATGAATTTGATGAGTCGTGTTATGTACTACCAGAACCGCAGCAACTTGGTTAGTTAAAATATAGTTAGAAAGGAATTTCTTTATTTTTCGGATATATTTTTTTTTATTCGTTCACATTGTCTTCCTTTCTTTGGTCTTTATTTTTTTCTTAAGAGAAGACATCCTAGAACAAAATGAAAAGTTCCACACATTCTCCCACCCTCCATTTTTTTTTTTCTCACGGTATATAACACTCGGTACTAAGGGTAAAAAAAAAATGACAAAAAAATTAAATAAAAGAATATTTTCTTTTTTTGCATTAAAACTCGCTATCAGTTTTTGGGGTGTCAAACCGTCGTTTGATGTCTGAAAGAAAGCTTCAGAACTTTTCTGATGAGTAGATAGCAGATATCTTTTGTGGCACCATCCGCTTCCTTTTGTTTCAAGCTCATTGCTCGAACCACCTACCATGCTCAACGGTTCTATATTATCACCAAAGAACAGAAGAATGATATTAAACATTGAGAAACAAAAAAAAAGTAAAAAAAACAAGTAAGAAGAAAAAAAAAAATGTTTTTTTTTTCATGGAAATAAGGAAAAAAATAATAATAAAGACGCAAAAAAAAAAAAATCCCCGAGTTTATGTACCGAAGTACTAGGGGGTATAAAAAATATCATTAATTAATTATGAACCATTGATCTAACTGGCAAGCTGTTTCAACGCAGCTAGATTTAATTGAGTAAATCTAGTTTCAAAAGAGGGTCTTGACTGTTTTTTTCGTATTCTTTTCATACCGCCATTTTTTTTTTTCTTTCTTTCTTTCTTATTTTAGCCCCTTCTTCGTCTTTTAAGGTATTTTTTCACGTCACTATCTTTTTACGCTGTGTATTGTTTTCCAGTTTTTGATTAATTAATAATATCGCGAGCGCTTTTCCCTCCTAATAGCTTTTGTTTCAAAAACTGCATGCGCCATTTTTTTTTTTTTTTTTTTGGTAAATTTTTTTTTTTTTTTTAGTTTGTTCTTTGCTATATCTTTTTATTTTTCGTCTTTCAGAGGTTCTGATTCAGCTTTTTCCGCGGGTAAAAAAAAAAAATGGGAGAGGCTGTTTTTTTTTGTGTTAATTCCTTTCTATGTTTTGGGTTATGTGTGGGATGTTTTTTAACTGAGGTTTGGTCTATACTTTTACGATCTTTTTTTTTTCCCCTTATATATCTCTTGTCTAAATTTTTTCATTTATTTATTTCTAATTTTTTTTTTTTTTTTTTTTTTTTTTTTTAATGCTGCTCTCTTCGTCGTTCGACGATCTGTTTAAGAGTTTTTGGGCTGCTGCCGGTGCTATTAAGATTGCTATGGAAGATTAGTTTTCCAAAGTGAGAAACCGCCAAATGTTTAACAGAGCTTGAACGTTTTTGGGGGATATAATAGGGTTCTAGAATGCATAAGAAAGAGACTGTTCGCAATTATTTGAACAGCTGGTGCTGTGGAACGCGTTTTTTTTTGCGTTTTTTTTTTTTTTAATTGAATTTTTTTTTTTTTTTTTTCGGCGTGGAATTTTTTTTTTTTTATGATTATTTATTATCATCATACGTATAGAAATGCATGGGAAAAAAATTAATTTTTTTTTTTTTCGATATATTATTATTCTCGTTTGGTGATCGTCGAGATTTGTTGCCAATTAAGTTACGATATGATGTGATAATTGAGAGCCTCTGGGTTCAATTTTCTTTTTGCTTCACCAAATTCGAGAAAATGGAACTTTAAATTGAGTGGAACATTTTTTTTTTTTTTTTTTTTTTACATTTTTTTTTTATATACTGTTATTATTTAAAGAATGTGGTATACGTTGAAGGATAGATTTCTATCTCCGATGTACTTAATGCGTCGCTGAAGCGTTACTTCATCAATGCTAGATTATATGCGCATATTTGCTCCAACATTATCGATGTGGATTTTTGTGTGGACGTTGCTTTTGAAAATAATTACATTAGGAGTAAAATATGTGAGGTAAAGATAAAAAAAAATTTGTATTGTGAATGTTCTAATTTTTTTTTTCAAGCCCTCTCTCATGCTTAATAAATCTGACCATCGCTTAATAAAATATTTATTCGATGAAGGTGTTGAAAAAACATAAATTTTATGTACAGATTGAATGACGTTTTTGTCTCGTAATGATTAATTTTTAATGATGGGATTATTTTATTTCTTTTTTCATTTTGTTTGAGTCATGATTCGGACTATGAAGATTAATCTAAAAATTGTGTTGAGATTATAGATATCGAATAAAAAATTACTGACGTATTATAATGGAGTGTTTATGTTATCATTGAATCAATTACTAACTCACCGAAAAGTGTGGTGATTGTATTTTGAGTTTGATGTAAGAGACAGACGTGAGCTGCTAAAAAAAGGATTCCCAAGCTTTGTAAACTTCTAAAGTAAGGATTCTCAAGCGTTGTAAACTTCTAAAGTAAGGATTCTCAAGCGTGTCAAGTTCAATACACCATTATAAATGATATTAGCATATTGTAATAAGTGACTACTATTTCGCGGCACTCCTGCTTGATTTTAGGGCACCTTAAAAATGCCATGACTGATAGGAAATCGCAGCTCTATTACTAAATTTCAGTATAACTTTATCTCTGAAATATCTCGTGGCACCACTGACTAATCTAACAGCACCCTACAGTGTAACACATTCTAGATTCATTAAGGTTAGCAAAGGAACCATTTTCTAGTGAATATCTGCCCTCGAACTGACAGTTTTTAGGGATATCTCTCTTGACAGAAGCAATTGTTCAACAGTCAATTTTGTTCTTAAATTGATTCCTCGTATGCCAAGAATGTTTGCGATAGCATAAAAATTTATCCAAATATGGAAGCCGTATATGTTGAAGGATAGATTTCTATCTCTCCGATGTACTTAATGCATCGCTGAAGAGTTACTTCATCAATGCTGGATTATATGCGCATATTTGCTCCCACATCACCGATGTGGATTTTTGTTTGGACGTTGCTTTTGAAAATAATTACTTTAGGAGTAAAATATGTAAGGTATGTAAGAGAAAAAAAATTATTGTGAATGTTCTATTTTTTTTTTTTCAATTAATCTGACGATCTCTTACAAAATATTTATTCGATGAAGGTGTTAAAAAACATAAATTTTATGTACAGATAGATATGATTTTTTTATGTCTCTTGAGATTATATTAATTTTTAGTGATGGATTATTGTGTTTTTTTGTGTTGTTTGAGTCATGATTCAGACTATGAAGATGAATTGGAAAAATTAGGTTTGTATTGTAGATATATATTGTACGAAGAAGAATCCTTCTACAATAATTTATTCAGAAACAATACTACTACAGTATAGATACTCAAAGTTCTTGCCAGATGCACTGACACACGCATTATATCGACGCTGCATGGGGGTACTGCCGCAACTTCTCAAAAACACCAGTTGTATAACGCAACCAGGTGCATTTACAAGTGTGTGATGCAACAACTCCCTGTAGTGGCTCCGGGTGGCTTTTGCTCACCTATGTTCCTGTGTGATTTTGGATTGTTATCGTATGCCTTAATTGCCCTTTCATTTTGGCGATGTTTTTTTTTAAACACCTTGTAGAATAAAAAATGGCTGGCGTTTTTATATATCTTATACTGGATAAACATCACTACGCAGTGAAGTGTATAGCGAGTGGTTATATTGAGTTTGATGTAAAAGACTCAAGTTTCTAAAATAGGGATTCCCAAATGTTTTAACTTCGGAACACCCTTGGATTTACTACTACATAGTTTAATATATAATAGTAGTGACTATACTATAACTCGTGGTACCTCTGTTTGATCTCAGCGGATCCTAAAGTGTCAGGACTGATTGGGACTCGCAGGTTCATTACTAAAGAGTTCAGTATAACTTTATCTCTGGAATATCTCGTGGCACCCCTGACCAATCTAACAGCATCCCAAGGTGTAACAGCACATTCTAGGTTCATTAAGGTTCGTAGAAGAAACATTTCTTTGTGGATATCTGCTCTGGAACTAACGATTTCTATGGTTACCTCATGGCAAAAACAATTACACAACAGTCCATTTTGTCATAAAATTTGTTCTTTGTTTGCCAAGAATTTTTGTGATAGTACGGAAATGAATCTAAATTTGATAGCAGCAGGTTGCTGATTTGATTCTTTGCTAAAGGCCGGTTTTTTTCTGTAGAAATTTGTTAAGAATTTAAATTTTGAATGTTTCGTAAACATTCCGTTTAGACAGCCAAGATCAAATAGGCTCTAAAGATATTTATCGCAAATGAAACCGAAACGTTAGGTACTGCAGTTATCTCTAGACATCCGAGAACACAAAACCAATTTCACTCCTGTTTGATTGAAAACTAAAAGATTGCTTCTTCATATTTAAACAAAACGTTTGCAGTAAACACAATCTCTAGGCCACGGCTCTTTAGCATCATTCTTCTACCCTAAAGCACGCCGTGGCACCATAAGTTCTTCCATTCATGAAAAGTCTGGCAGATAGCAACATTACACATAACAAGCATTACATGGCAACAAACTTCATGGAATGTAGGTTCACTACACGTACACGCACATTCCAACAAGTACCAATTCGAATTCCTCAGAAATTCCGCAGAGAAATTTGACGAGGTGCGTGTGTTGTTTAGTAGTGGTAGTAGTAGGGCTCTTGCCTAGGAGCTCCGATGGCCTGAAAAAAAGCCTGGGCCAATTGTCCTACAACAGGAAGTTGAGCTTTATGTTTCTATTTGAAATCACATTTCTGTTTGAAATCAAATAACAGCTTATTTTAAGACATAACTGATGTTGGAATAACACTGATATATAGGATTCAAATTTTTTAGCAATTTTTCCCAATCAATTATCATATCTGATAAGAATTCATTAACAAAACAGTAATTGCCGCATCTGACGATGATTACAGAAACCATGGAGATAAACCAGGGCCATACTAACCAGAAGCGGGACCCGACGCTTATATAGGGTTAACAAGTTGTTGTCATTTCAAGCGTTCTCCTACGATTTGGAAAAAATTCGTCTTTTTGTCCTCCTTTTCATGTATCCGGAATTATTTTTCTTCTTTTCTAGGGAAAAAAGTTGTTCCCTCTGAAACATAGACAGTGAAATCTCGATATAGCGATATTTTGCAGACCAGGAAAAACATCGACATTTTCAAACAAGACTTTGGAAAAAAATGTCGTTGTAGAGGGATTTATTGTTTTATGGAGTACTGTTGTAGCGACGTTTCACTGCTTCTCTACATTAATATAAGTTTTTTCCCCCCACACACATTTTTACACGCTCTGACCAATCGACATCTAAATTCTCACAATAAAAGAACCTAAGTTGCCTCCAAGAAGGGCAGATGCTAGTCCAACCACGGCCCAGCTTACTCTAACACAAAGATATTCAACCCTTTTCTAGTCGCGAGCCCTGCCTGTACCCATTATCAAAAGAAGAGCACCCTTATGGCAAGTTTGACATACAAATGCACGAAATCAGGATTGTTTCAATCCTTGAAAGCAATTTGTACAAGGTGTTTAATAGAAATGTTGATCAAGCGCTCACTAGCACGAAATCAGACACGATCATCGTGCACTGCGGGTGCTTCAGGGAGTACCATGGTGCTCGCGAGCAACAGGTTGAAGATGTCTGCTCTAGGATAATATGAAAAAGACAGTCCAAACAAAATAGCTTTGGAAGAAAACCACAACATGCATTTTAAGAATATCATCGTTTGCTCACCAACAGCTAATGCCATGTCCGGTAATGGTCATTGAGGGGGGTGTTACCCTCCTCTTCCATTCAGAAATAAAGAAAATAGGATGTAACCAACACTCAATGCTGATTACTATGGCAAAAAAAATCACCTCTGGCAAAACAGCAACACTCCCAAAAGAAAAAACCTTCCGAGAGTAAAGAAGGAAAACGTATATATCGCCTTGCTTCAGGGAAAGTAACAAAACTGACCAGACTGTAGAAACCCCAACTCGTTATAAATGAGGGGAGACATTTAATTTTAATCTTTTTTTGCTCCAACTCATTATGTTTAGCACTATCAAAACGTCCAGACGTGTTTCAACTCTAAGACTATTGCATAGCTATTCGACTGCCATCTGTTGTGAAAATTCGGGAAAGTGACGTTAATAAAGGTTCGCGTGCGGGCGTCCTCCTTTCTCCGTTTTTGAATCTGGTAACCCTAAGCTAAAATGATCGTAGGGATAGTGACATAAGTAGAAAGAAAAAATTTACTCGGTCGCTCTCGCGGTAAGCATTCGTTTTGGTGCTTCTTCCACCCCCCCCCCTTGATTTTAAATCATACATGCTCAACCCGTGGCCCGCGGGCCAAACGTGGCTCTCGCAGTCATCTGATCTGGCACGTGACCTCAAACGTAATTTTGTAAAAATGAACTAAGGGGCACATTTTACAGATTCACTTAAATGGCCAGTGACACATTTACAGATAGCGTTTCAGTGGCCAGTGCCACAGTTATACATCACTCAAGTGACCCGCGGCACAGGGGCAGCTTAAGAGAGGGTGCAAGGGGTGCGGTGCACCCGGGCGGCAGCATAGACTAGTTAAGACCGAAAAATTTAACACAGTAAAAATTCACATGACATCACGCTTTTGAGTCCTACTATACCTCGACAACGGAAACGTTGAGAAAATAGACAAGGTCTCTGACCGTATTACCAGAAACAAGAATGTAAGCTATCTGGGCGGCTCGAGACAAAACCTGTACCCGTGCGGGACTTTTGCACCTCCTGGCTATTCCCCTCCCCCCCCCCATAGCTCCTACATCCTGCGTCAATGCCCCTGGGCTGAAATCTTTCGCTGGACCCAAGCCAGATTTTCCATGAGGCCCCTTTTACAGTTAATTTATAGTGTGAAAAAAAAATTATAAGGATTTAGTCCCAGGCAACCAAGATGGAACCCTGTCAGCCCTACCCTTGGGGGGTCATATGCTCCTCCCTCGCAACTTATCCAAACAATTCCTAACAAAAAAAGTTTTTTTTTACCCATTCACCTCGGATTTAGCACCCCTCTTGAGGCGGCCCGTGCGGCCGCAATGAGTCACATGGCCAAGCGCCGCCCCGTTCTCCATCACAAGGAGAAAGCGTGCATTTGGGTTCCCCCTCACCCATGGCCCCCGCAAGGGCGGGGCTGACATGGCCCGGAACAATTCTCATAATTTTTTGGCTTTTTCACGCTATAAATTAACTATAGAAGGACCCGTGGGAAGTCTGACTGCGGGGAGCCTGCAAAAGATCCCATCCTAGGGGCCCTGCTCATTTTGCACGGTAAACAATGATGTGCGGCTTTCTTCTGAAAAAAAATCAGGTTTATCTCGAGGTCTCCTTCACTGAAGCCCTGTCAGCCTCCTGCCAGGGTCGCCATTAGGGGGTGGCATATGAGGCTTCACACCCGGGCGGCAGGTAAGCTCGAGCCTCCCCTGCCGCGGCACATTTACAAGTGACCCGCATTGTTTTCAATAGTGAAGGGTCACTGTTTGAGTGACCCGCGACACATTTGCAGATCACTCAAGTCACTCGCGACGTATTTACAGGTCACTCAAGTGACCTGTGGCACAGTTCCAGAGCACTTCAGCGGCCCGCGGTGTAGTTCCACATCATTCAAATTACCCGTGGCACAGTTCTAGATTACTCAAGTGACCCACGACACATTTTCAGATCACTTTAAGTGACCCGCGGTGTATTCACAGATCATTTGAGTCACCCGCGACGCAGTTCCAGAGTACTTAAGTGGCCCGCGATACGTTTTGAAATTAATGATGTGGCCCGCTCTCTCCTAAAGGTTGAGCACCCTTGTTTTAAATGAAAGGAATAATTTGGTGACCAGAGCACCAAAGACGCCTGTTCCCTAGTTGTGGCCACACCGTGGAACACTGGCGGAGATAGGCTTGAAAGGTTGCGGAGGGAGGGGGGACTCGATGGAGATGCTGGGGGGATGATGATGATGATGATGGTGTCAAACATGCATTTAACATTAGATTAGTCGGCCCAGTCATTGACGCTTGAGGACATTGACCCCCACCCCAGGGCATGAGCGTCATGGGCCCCTGGGCCAAGTGATTTTTCTGAGGCTCCTCTTCTCTTGAGGGCTCCCTGGCCGTGCCCGGAGAGGCTCATGCGTTAAGACGGCGCTGCCTTACCCCCATATCTCAGTCCATGCCATAAAATAATTTTGTTAGTTAGATAATTTTCACTTTGTACTACGTATAGTAATTTTCAAGTTTTTTTAAATATGAAGTCACCTTGTTGTACTAATACAAAAATTCAAATCTATACAGAGGCCCCAGAAAGTTAGGGGCTCAGTGTGGCCTCACCTATTGCACATTCAGTTCCGTCTTAGCTTACCCCACGAGAATAGGGGCCTCACAAAAATGAGACATAGTTGAAATTTCCGAGGAGTATGCATGTAAATTTGCCAGGTAGAGAGAGGGCCTCAGAAAAATCACTTGGCCCGGGAGCCCATAATGCTCATAAGACGGCTCCGCGCACACCCCCTTGAAGCACCTCTAAGCTATATAACACTGCATGAAATTCTCTCCTGTGATACAAACTTTTATTCACAGTACGTAATTCGTAATGTCCATAGAACGGATTCGTAGCGCCATCTCCACGTAAATTATAGAAACACAAACTTCACAGAATATAAGCTCCACTTTTTTTTCCCAGGGATCTTCAAATATCAATCGAAATATCCTAAAAAAAAAAAACAGGAAAAAAAATTCTCAAATATTTTCAATACATTTCGAAGATTTGACTGTAATGTCATGATAATTTTCTTAGTAGTTTTTCAACAAATAAAGAACATAATGATAGTCTTTTACTCAAATAATATTTTATATTGAAGTGTATAAATTCAATTAAACACTATGAAGATAAAAAATTATGAGATCATTCGGAACATTAATATACTCACATTCATTATTAAAATCAATGTTGTTTATTTCTATATTGGTACATCTAAGAAAACGTATTTTATAGCTTAAAAAACTAAGAAAAAAAATGCTATAAATTTAATTTCATGTGTATATATACTGAGCCTCAAATGTATATGTATTTTTTTAAAATAAAAAAAAGGGCTCTGTAACTTAGCTTCGGTGTAATTAGCCAGTGAAATACCTCTATTTGTAATTTTATGGGCGAGGACGCTTTCTTTCTCTCGTGAAGTTGGCAATATGCGCAGTTTATTGTCTCCAACAACATTCATTAACAAAATCCAATATTGATTGTAAGACAAGAGCAATAAAACCAAAGCCTCCTCCTCCTCCTCTCGGGAGAACAACAAGAAGACATCCGACTGAAGAGAAGAAAAAAAAACAAAAAGATGAGAAAACAACATGAACAACAAAGATGTAGTAACGCTTAATTGTTTTAATCGTTTCTTTGGTATGCCAAAACAGGATTTACCAAGAAAACCCCTGATGGTAATTTACAACTGCGCGTAATTGGAGAAGAAAACGAAACAAAAAGAAAGAGAGAGTGAAAACGCCAAATGAATTAGCCAGTAACACATTCCTCGGACAGGGAGTGGAGGATGGTAGGATCAAGACCGAATCTTTTGGACAACTCTACTTAAGGATGCCGAGAGCGGAATATTTATAAAGTGCCGACAAACTTTGAAAAGGCCTCTTAACGGTAAAACCTACTTTCCTAATCGCCCTCAGAAACAACAAGATCGAGCACTTCAACATAGTTCGGATTCCTAGCTCGTTACCAAAGTCGTGATATCTCTTTAGATATTTTCATTCGATATTTTATAGTTTTAATTATACCAGAAGGCTCACTGGACGTTGATTATCGCATAAATATTCGAAAGGAGAAACACAGAGAAAGAGAAAGGATGTGGTTGGTGGTGGTGGCAGCCACGATGTGTTGTTTTCTTTTGCTATCGTTCCAAACAAGGGATGGCTACGGTGGTGGTGGTGGTGGTCGTCGTAGTGATATAAGGCAATGGAGTGGCAATGAAGCAGGTTATAGGAAAAGAAGGATTTTCCCGAACCCGAATTTCTCCCATCTGCTTGGTTCCGTTTTATTATCGTTTGCTGAACGTATTCCGTTGTTACTTTTATAGCTTCTACGATAATATATTTAACAGCGAAAACCCTTCCTCTCTCGGCCTGCCGAAAAGCAGCCTCTAGTTCCTCCACCCCTGATCATCCTTTTGGAAAACGAGGAAAAGGCTCTGCTGAATAATTAGTCTCTACAATTAACGAATGCGCAGTCATCGCCCGTTGCTGTGTACCAGAAGCATAAAACATTTAATTAATATCGTAAAATCACATTTACAGCTCTGTTCGGATGACAACGGCGACTATTCCCGGCCGAATCAAGCCGCTAGGTACAAAGAGAGATGGGAAAAGAGAGCGAGAGAGAGACTATATACGATATGTTTCCAGCAGAACCACGAGGTTGTAAATTTTACAAGAGTTATCAAGTTGCGTATGCTCGTAATTGAGCGTTTTCAGTTAGCAGAATATCCTCAACTCCCTTCTCCTCCTCCTGCAATGAATTTATTCCGAAAGGAGCCTCCTCGTTATTCATTTTCAAGTCTCGTAGCATCTGAATGGGCATCATCGTCTCTAGTATTTGAACTTTTAAGGATACCCAACCTCCACGTAACTCGCCATTTCGCCAGCCTCCGCCAACTGGGTACGTCGTTTTGTATGCATCGCAGATATATAGAACAGCTTGCTGAAACTTTTGCCGTGCCTTTTGTCGTGGATGGCTGTCGTAAAACAAAAGCGATACGGTCATTCGAATAGAAGTCGATCTATACGACCTGTGTTTAATGACTTAGTACACGATGATCTAATCGTATAAACTCGTGATGGCTTCTCTCTCCAAGCTCGTCAATTTCGTTTGGATTTCCTTTTTGTAACGTGTCTCTCTTTTCATTAATACAATAATTCTAATATGTAAGAATTATATAACGTAAATTTTGAGAGATTACTGGGGCATATGTGATTGGTTGAGATGATTGTGAAAAGAAATCATGCCTTAAATCTAGAACTCCACAGAGAGTTGGCCATTAATTAGATATTTGCATTTGGGATCAAAAATATTGAAACCAATTAAAAATTTACGTAATTTCTAAATGGGGCCATTGATAGTCTTTATCAACAAGACAATCAGTAGATTCGTGAAAAATTTAAGCACAACGTCATTACAGACAAATAAATACAAGAAATAAGTAACACCTGACTTGTTCACGTCACATTAAGGGGACAGTTGGGGTAAGTCTCTTTAAGTGGGATGCCCCCTCTCGATAGAAGGGTCTAGGGTAGACAGCAATGTAGGCATGTGTAGTGTTTTCGATGACTTTTTTCGAAGGGGAAGTCATGTGTAACTAACCTCTTTTGCTTCTATGATCACGTGACTAGGGCTTTGCGTAACGGCAAAAATGTAGATTTTCTTTACCTTGATTTCCAGAAGTCATTTGATCGAGTCCAACATGGTAAACTCTTGAAGCGGTTACCTGAGAATCGGATTGAGGGAAACTTGCTGAATTGGATAGAATCGTGGTTAAGAGATAGGTCACATCGGGTTATGGTGAACAGGGAATTCTCTGATTGGACAGGCGTCACAAGTGGAGTTCCTCAAGAAAGTGTCCTTCGCCCCGTATCGATGGGATTGTTAGGAAACTTGCAGATGACCTGAAGCTGATGGGGGTAGTAGTCGGGAATCAAAGCAATAGGAAGTTGTTCCCACACCAACTTAAACAGGATTGAATCATGGCCAAATGATGAATGAAGCATGGCGTTTAACGTTGACAAGCGCTCATTTTGGTTCGAACAACCCACGTTTTTCTTACGAGTTGAATGGTGTCTCTATCCCGGATGCAACTAAGGCCACCGATTTGGGAATTCTCATTGACGAGCAGCTTAGGTCGCGTTATCGCGTTTTCGCTTTTCGCGTTCTCCTGAAGTGATTCTTCCGCTTTTCTCCGAGGTTTAGTTCATCCTGGACTGTAGTATGCTGTAAGGTTTTGGAGATCATACCTACAGAGGGACATAGACTTGGTTGAAGGGGTGCAGAGAAGAGCTACGTGTGTCCTTGTTGGCACACGGGGCTTGAGTTATGAAGAGAGACTACATTTTTTGAATATGTTTACATTGGAATAACGCAGGTGTAGGGGATATGATCGAAGTGTTCAAAATTTTCAACGGTATGGGTAGGATGGACCATGATTTATTTATTCGCCGTCAATGAACTGCTTTTACAACAGGACACCAGTATCGTTTGGTAAGGGACAATTCTAGGTTATGGTGTCACAGAGAATTTTGAAGAGGAGCAGGTTAGACCGTTTTCTTCGTAACTGTGAAGAACGGCATTGTCCCCCTAATTGTTTGCATAAAATCATTGGAAAGGCAGTTGGAAACTATCAGTGCCTCAGCCTCGTTCACCATCAACCCCCTCCCCAACTCTTCTCAATCACTCTCTTATCTTCACGCCCTTTTCCCATTCTTCATTTTTTGAAATAGATCGTGTGGTATCTATAACGTAGGCCGGCACTACGCTATAAAAGTTTTAGAAAAATTATTTTATAAAACTTGGAAGAAACAACCAATAAGCCTATTGGTTGTAATATTGTAATTGATACGCTTATTGGTTGCATTTTTACAGTTTTATCAAAGAGCTTTTACAAAACTCTTAGGCTACAGTTATAGTGGAGCGAAGAGGTACACGGTACGAGAATTGCGACAAGGAAGAAAAAAATGCATGGGATGGTGGAAGAGACGTCCACGCATAGTAAAAGAGGCGAAGGATAAAGAAAATGGCCGGAGGGGTTCTGAAATGTATGGGTGTGATGATAATGCTCCTTCACAAATTAGGGAAAGAAAAAATTAGAAACGGACCGATCAGCAGACAGCGGAAATCAGCACATTGAGGTGAAAACAAACCGGATTATTAAAGTCGCGCACCTCGTTGAGCGACCTCTTCCTCTTTTTTATCTCGCTGCTTGAGTATGTTAAGTGTAGAACAAAACAACACAATTGTTTTCATCGCTAGTCGCTGTTATGCACTCCCTTACCTCGCGGTCGCCTCACTATGTGGTAGGCCTTATAGTGTAATGCCGCCCTTATTCAAGAATTAAAAATACAGTAAGTATGCTAGTTAGTACTGCTTTTACTTGTCTTTTTTTTTAAGTAAAACCAACATTTAAAGCATTTTTTATTGTTTTTGGATAATTCGAGTTTTTCGATAATCCGATGTGGCCTCGGTTCCATCCACCTCGGATTGTCGAGACTCTACTGTACAAAAATATCAAGTTTCCAGATATCAAGAAAGATATTTCAGACATCAATTGTGCCACAGAACACCTTGTGCATACATACCCCATGAAATACACCAGGTACAACAAGACCACCTGTATGATTATTACGTGCTAAATATTCATTTTCTATACATTATTATTTTGAATATTAAAAAGAAAGTAATGGGGGGATTGGAGATAATTAATGTTCTTATCTTATTACACGCCATTGCTCTTATAAGGACAATGTTAAAAGAGAGAAAAAAAGTAAGAAATGTTATCACACACATCCTACATCACACACAGTAGGGGGAGTTATCCTTCGAATTTACTTCTCTCTCTCCCTCTCTCGTTCTATACATATACTGTACATGCACGTACATGAAGTCATTTCTACTCCCCAAATATACTAGGCTTCTTTATACTCCTAGCTTTGCGAAGTATGAAAGGCAGAAATGGATACAAGGGGGAGGGGAGGTGAAAAAAATGGTTAAAATTCTCATAAAGCACGCTACAATGATAATCAGATGCTTTCTTCGAAGGTAAAGTTTTTGTGGTCTTCGCGTTATCGCAACATTGCCATCGTGTCTCGAGGGCCTGTTCCGGCTATTCTATTATGTCAGCACGGAACGATGGGGGACATCGCGATATTGAAATTTCGAGCATTTTCCTATTCAGTGTCCATTGGAGGAATACACAACAAATTAATACGGTAGTCTGAATTTGAGTCATTTATGTAATCACTAATCATCATACATGACTCGGGTTGATAATTGTTAAGGAACAATAAGGCATGTGCCGTTACTTATTGTGTACAGTGGTCAAGGGAAGGAAACATAGGTACTTAATTGATACAGATGTTTATCTTTATGGATTCGGTTCAGATTACGCTGTAGGTAAAAGTACACGGTGGCAAAAATAAGAAGCAGGGACCCTTGGGCAGAAAAATGTTCTTCGGAGATTATTTGTTCTTTTCCGTGGAATAGTGAGTCTCAATTTTCTGAATATTGATGATTGTGTACACCCACACAAGACTGATGGCGTGACTGCTGTATTGAAATGCCAGGACATCATCCGTATCCACCTAGCGTATATCCTGACCTCAACTGTCATTGACGTTCGGTAGATGTATAACACACACATGAAAACACCAGCTCAAAATGACCTAAAGAAAAATCGAAAAGTTTCGCGCAGACAGTGACCCAAACAGTGTGCAAGCATGTGGGTAACTGAAACAGAGTGCAAGCATGTGGGTGACTGAAACAGAGTGCAAGCATGTGGGTGACTGAAACAGAGTGCAAGTATGTGGGTGACTGAAACAGAGTGCAGGTATATGAATGGCTACAAGAGTGACCCGGAGAGTGTGTGAGCATGTGACTGACCAAAACAATACGCCAGCATCTGAGTGACCAAAACAATATGCCAGGATCTGAGTGACCAAAACAGTCCGCCAGCATGTGAGTGATCAAAAGAGTACGCAAGCAAGTGAGTGTTTTAAACAAGGACTAAAAGACACAGGCATATTTACAGGCTAGGGGTCAAGCGGGTTATAGCACAGGACCGACAGTAATGAGTGATCAAGAAAATTAGACTAGAATAATTGAAGGGCGGCAAAACCATAAATACGTCTCTGCGCTAAATATATAGATGACAGGCAACAGGTTTTTACCCGAACCAAAGATGGATTAACCGCAAAAAAGACCTAAACTTGACTCCTTTGTATTCAACTGGTCGTTCCCCCTTTTAAAACCGCTCGACAACTTTTTTTATTTTAGCGCCCCCTCCCCCTAACTCCTTTTTTTTTTCCATCTGATACTAACAATGGTCCCGCTTTTACTCCTTTGAATCATTGCCTCGGCAAGCTTTTTGGTCGTTAGATGGGAATGGAAGAACAGAGCGGCGCGCGCGCGCAAGGACCAGCCGACCGACCTCGCTCCAGTTAGCTCGCTTCGTTCCAGGACACTAACACCGGAGTAGCTTTTCTAGTAATAAATAGATCGCACGGTTTTCCAGTTTTGAAACAAATGAAAGGTCACTGGATTGGAACTAATATGGTCTTTGGTGAGAGAGAGAGAGAGAGAGAGAGAGAATTGGGAAAATGGTAGAGAGGGGACCAAACGGATACGCTTCAAAAACAAGTCGGCAGAGCACTCCGTGTTGCCGCTCTTGCTACATGATGGACACCGTCATTACAGGTAGATAACTCTCATTAAAAGAATCGATAAACTAATGTTTATGGTGGCTTCCGAGGAAGCGTAAAATGGAATAAGCTCCTTTCATTATGAAGTACTGCTTCTCTCTATCCGGGTTTTTTTTTCCTGTTTTTTTTTTTTTTTTTACATTCATGAATTATTATTTGTTGTTTTTTTTTATCATTTTTCCCGCCTTTCCTTTAATAATAAACTTGATTCAAGACATCTTGTTGCCAAGACGGTGCTTCCAGTGGCGTATTTACGGGTGGGAGGTCTTCAGCGGGCCCAGGGTGGCAGGTTCAGAGAATCGGCAAGTTTGTGGAAAGAGAGTGGCCAAGGAAATTAGTACATAACGGGAGAAGGGCGGCAAAACTTTTGTGACCACGGATCCGCCTCTGCCGAGAGAGAGAGAGAGACTAGGTCAGTGAGTGACCTAGAGAGTTTGCGAGCATGTGGATGACGGAAAGAGTGACCTAGATCGTGTGCAAGCATGTGAATGTCTGAAAGAGTGACCTAGAGAGTTTGCGAGCATGTGGATGACGGAAAGAGTGACCTAGATCGTGTGCAAGCATGTGAATGTCTGAAAGAGTGACCTAGATCGTGTGCAAGCATGTGAATGTCTGAAAGAGTGACGCAAAGCGTGTGCAAGATTGTGTGAATGGCGGAAAGGGTGACCGAGAGTGCGTGCAAGCATGCGAATCAGCGAAGCAGCGTGTGAATGGCCAATAGAATGATCTAGAGAGTGTGTGTGGGAACATGAGAATACTTGGAGAATAGAATGGGAGAAGGCTCGCGAAATTTGTATAACCCTCAATTCCGCCTCTGACCAGACAGCAAGGGACTAGATCAGTGAGTGACCTAGAGCGTGTGAAATTATGTGAGTGACCAAAAAAGTGCACAAGCATGTGAGTGACCAGAACAGTATGCAACCATGTGAGTAATCAAAAGAAAGTGCAACCATGTCAGTGACTAAAACAGCGTGCAAGTGACCACACACACACATAAAGCAACCTTTCTTTCTTACCGAGCACAACACTCAAGTCTATCCCCATTTATGCGGGCGATTTACTACCTAGCGAGTTATGCCGGAAGTGTAACTGTGTGTGTGTACCTAACAGTCCCAGAGTGCATATGTAGTGTTGTGTTTGATTTTTCAGTGCTGCCATCTATATTTCAGAAGGGCAGTGAGCGATGTGTTATGATTGAATTGCATTTGCAATGTTTGTAGGTCAGTTGCTCTCGGTGGCGAGACTTTTTAAAGGGGAGATCGGCCGCATTCGCGCCTTGAAGTTGGGAACCACAGAAAACCAACTTCAGCCAACCACCACTATGGCGACGGTGGGGTTCGAACCCGGGTCCTCGCGATGCGGGTCCGTCACTATGACCACTCGACCACCATAGCGGCAAGACCAAAGAAACCATGTGAGTGACTAAAAGAGTGACTTTAGAGACACACAGGTGTACTTGGAGGAGGCGGGAGGCCAAGCGGGTTATGACACAGGGTGGCCATTTGCGGAAATACGAGAGGGAGTGCCCGGCGTGTTAATGACTGAGCCGACTGATATAATATGTATATGCATATATCAATGAACATCATCGTCATCCTTCCCAGCCTCTGCAGCCTTTGAAGTCCATCGCCACCTATGAGGGTAGCGAATTCGAGGAAAAAGTAGTCAAAAAAATTAGACCAGAATGGGAGAAGGGCGGTGAAATTCGTGTAGCGCCCGCATGCGGCAAAACTAAATACGCCTCTGGGTGCTTTTCTTTCCTAGAAGCTTATGATGTGGTTATTCGCTTTTTTTTCCAAGCTGCGACAAGATCAGAATGGTGTACATCTAGTACAGTGGTTCTTAACCACAGAGGTCCTTGGAGAGGTTTTCTTCATGGTCCCAACAAGGGTGGGGCTGGCAGCACTCTGGTCCTGGGGTCCGAACGATTCTTAATGTTTTTGTTTTTTCGAACTATAAATTTGCTATAGAGGGGCCCTGTAAAACTGGACTGGGGCCCAACAAAGATCCAGCCTAACGGCCCTGCTGCAGGATGTGGGAAGCGTTGGTTTCAGGTGTTCCGTGAAGTTGGACAGAAAATTATTATTCTTACATTGTTATGTACTGTCGATAAAGGGGTCTGGGGCCTTCATCTTATTGACAAAGTGGGTCTCTGGCCTTCGCCTTATTGGCGCAAAGGGACCGTGGAACACAAAACACAAAAGGGTAAGAACCCCGGATCTAGTGTGTTTCAATACGAGAAATTCGTGACGGTTCGCGAAGGCAGTGCCGTCTTAACACATACCCGTCACTTCGTGGGGGGCGTCAAGCGAAGACGGGGTCTCACAAAAATGGTATCTGGTTGAAATTTTCGAAAATTTGCTAGGTAGGGCCTCGCAAAAATCACTTGGCCCCTCGGGCCCATGATGCTCTTCAGACGGCCCTGCTCGAAAGCCGTGTCTATTGTCAAGATCAGGGGGTAGCCAACTTCTCCTCATTCAAGGGCCAACATAATGGTCAGCTGCCGCGTCGCGGACCACACCAGGGACAACACTCCGGTGTATAAACTGCACCAGTAAAATGACCAAAAAAAAACTGACAGATTTGTGTCCATCATTAATAGTATGGCGAAAAACGGGCAATTTAATCATTAAAAATTTACCCTGGATCCATTTTTCCATAACGTTTTTTTCTGGTTCGCAGCTAGTAGATGCAATGCATCAAAATTACTGCTTCTTGTGCAAATTAGTCCATTCAATTCCATCCATTGTGTGAGTTTTACAGACAAAACATGTTTCTCTAGATTTTTCTACGATTATTTTTATCCATTACTCCTGTTTTGGCAACCGGTGGGTCCGCACGAGTCAAATAGACGCCCAAGGAGTCGATGCACACACTGACTGGTAGACTTCGAAAGGAGTTTCATTATTGGGATGGAAAGTGTTCAAAAATTCAATATAGGCCTGAAGGACATTTGCTCCTCACTTGGGGTCACGTTCTTGGAGCTTCCCGCATTTACCGATAGGTGGCTTCGTTCGGATGGGATCCATCTAAATAAGAGAGGGGTCTGGGAGGTTTACGATAGTCTTAGGTCAGGTTTTTTACTCCCAGACCACGTAGTCGGGAATGCGGGTTAGTTAATGATAATCACAACAGTACTGACGGGGAATTACCCACCTCTGACTTGGATGGCTTCTCGATTGACAACAAACCACCGGGCAAATTAAAATGTGTGTTAATAAATGCCAGGAGCTTGGGTAATAAGAAAGATTTTTTAGAAACTATGATAGTTGTGGAGGACTTGGATCTTATAGCCATTACAGAATCTTGGGCAAACGATGGGGATGAATCTTTCTTACACATCTCCGGATACGATACTTTTTTGAGAAATAGATCTGATAGGAAAGGGGGTGGAGTGTTGATATACGTGAAATCATGTTTGAAGGCTAGAGAGTGTAACGTGCAGAGAAGTGATATTGAAACCATATGGGTTGAACTTGAGAACAAAAGACGTCATAAGCTTATTGTTGGGGTTTGTTACAATCCACCGAATAGGGATCAAAACTATATCGCCAAAATGCATGATGAAATTTCCTACATGTGTAAGCGAAAGAGGGTTCTCATACTAGGGGATTTCAATTACCCGGGTATTGATTGGGAGAACCTTTCATCTGGAAATCAGTATGAAAGAGACTTTCTTAAGTTGGTGCTCGAAAATTTTTTGTATCAGCATGTATCAGAAGCCACTAGGGGTACTGCTATTTTGGATCTAGTTCTTACTAGTTCTGAGGATCTAGTTGAACATGTTTCGGTGGGGGAAGAGTTTTCTTCCAGTGATCATCGTATCGTCAGATTTCACTGTAACTTTTCCTCGGGTAAGGTTGATAACAAAAGACTGGTTCCTTGTTTTCGGAGAACTAACTTTGATGTTTTGCGAAGAAGGTTAGCGGAAGTTTTCAAAGACCGGTTGGAATCAGTAGGGGTGGTAAGTCAATGGGAAGAATTTAGTACGAAGCTGTCCTCTGTTTTGCACGACGTCATACCCTTTGTTCGAAAAAAGCGTGTTTGTACATCACACCCTCTATGGTTCACGGATAGCGTGCGGAACCTTTATCTTGAAAAGAAAAGAGCATTCAGAGAGTATAAAAGTGGACGAGGTGACCTATCATTGTTTACTGATAAAAGAAGACTGTTGAAGAAAGCGATAAGGGATAGTAAAAAGCAAGTTGAATCTAGGTTGGCAGATAACATTGGCTCTGACCCAAAATCATTTTTTCGATACGTCAATAATGGATGTAAGGGGACAGTTGGCCCCCTCTCGATAGGAGGCTCAAAAGTAGAGAGCAATGTAGGCATGTGTAGTGCTTTCAATGACTTTTTCGCGTCGGTTTTTAATGGAGATAATGATATTCGATATACGGGTGTTGCATGGGGTAATAAAACGCTCAACGATATTCAAGTTGAAGACGTGGAGGTCCTAAATCTTCTAAGAAATGTATGTGCAAGCAAAGCACCAGGACCAGATGATATCTATCCCAGGGTTCTCAGGGAAGGTGCTAATGAATTGTTGGGGCCAGTCGCACAGATATACAGGAGTAGTGTTGCTGAGGGTATCGTCCCGAGAGATTGGAAACTGGCTAACGTTGTTCCGATATTTAAGAAGGGTAGTAGAGAAGTGGTGTCTAATTATCGTCCAGTGAGTTTGACGAGCTCCCTCTCGAAAATTTTGGAAATTATCATCAAAAGGCAGTTTGTGAAGTGGATAGACGAGAATAATGTATTGTCGGATAATCAGCATGGGTTCAGGAAGGGGAAGTCATGTGTAACTAACCTCCTTTGCTTCTATGACTACGTGACTAAGGCTTTGGGTAAGAGCAAAAATGTCGACGTTGTTTACCTTGATTTCCAGAAGGCATTCGATCGGGTCCAACATGGCAAACTCTTGAAGCGTTTACACGAGATTGGAATAGGGGGCAACTTGCTGAATTGGATAGAATCGTGGTTAAGAGATAGGTCGCAACGAGTTATGGTGAACGGGGAATTCTCTGGTTGGACAGACGTCACAAGTGGAGTTCCTCAGGGAAGTGTCCTTGGCCCCATACTTTTTTCACTTTTTATCGACAAACTCGATCAGGGTATCGATGGAATTACTAGCAAATTCGCAGATGATGTGAAGCTAATGGGGGTAATCGGGAATGAAAGCGATAGGGAGTTGCTCCAGACCAACTTAAACAAGATTGCAGCATGGGCAAATGAATGGAGCATGACGTTTAGCGTAGATAAGTGCATGGTCGCTCATTTTGGTTCGAACAACCCACGGTTCTCTTACGAGTTGAATGGTGTCACTATCCCGGATGCAACTAGAGTCACCGATTTGGGAATTCTCATTGACGAGCGACTTAAGTTTTCTGAACATTGTTCAGCGGTTGTCAAAAAATCGAATAGAATGCTTGGTCTCATTTTCAAAAAGGTCTCTTCGCGTTCTCCTAAAGTCATTCTTCCGCTTTTTCGAGGCTTAGTTCGTCCTGGACTGGAGTATGCTGTAAGGTTTTGGAGACCATACCTACAGAGGGACATAGACTTGGTTGAAGGGGTGCAGAGAAGAGCTACGCGTGTCCTTATTGGCACACGGGGCTTGAGGTATGAAGAGAGACTTCATTTTTTGAATATGTTTACACTGGATGAACGCAGGTGTCGAGGAGATATGATCGAAGTGTTCAAAATTTTCAATGGGATGGATAGGATGGACCATGAACTTTTAGTACACCGCCAATCGACTGCTTTTACAAGGGGACACCAGTATCGATTGGTGAGGGACAATGCAAGGTTATGGTGTCGCAGGGAATTTTTCTCCAATAGGGTTGTTAATAAATGGAATAGCTTACCCCCGGAGGTAGTAAATTGTAACACAATTGACACGTTTAAAAAGAAATACGATAAACATGTTGGGGTAAATCGAGAATCTATCCATTCTTAGAATAAGACAACCATAAGTATTCTTTATGGGCATTGTATAATATTTTATCATGTGTATATATTGTTTGTAATTTGTGTTAATTGCATTTTTAATTGGGTTGCTGTATTTTTGAAACATATGACAACCATATTTTTATGGGCATCTTTTTATCAGCCACCTCGTTGGGCATTTTGCCTGTTGTGGCGTTGTATTTGTATTTGTATTTGTATAAAAGCTAGTCGTTTGGATACTATTGACTATCATGGGTAAACCCGTGATGGTACCAAGATAAAATAGACTAGCTTCCCATGAACCAGGCAGACTACCTGTAGATACGATAGATGCACACACGCACCATTATCTGGTACTCCTGTATGTCCATGAGATTACACAAAACCAGATTTGCGATACATTTATTCTTATAACTTGAGTTATTTTCTTGGAACAGAATGTCGGTATTTTGGTTTGAGTAAGTGTTAGCCCGCTTCAACGTGGAATGCCAACAACCTGCTATGTCGAAATTTAGAGATGACGGCTTCTCTGTTTTCGACACAAAAAATCGTGACTGGGTGTGGAACTCTCTTGTTCAACGGCACAATATGGACCGGCCATCCCATACGACACATTGTTGCTCTTTAAAATTATTGAGGTCTGCGTAGCTTATAGTAGGTTATAATTTCAAGTTGTCATTAGAGTTGGCAACCACTTCGAAAAAGTTTCGTCACGGTGAGCAGAACACCCGAATATACATTCAGCTACAAATACGGAGGCCACAAAAAAGCAACGAGTTGGCGGAAAGAAATGGGGTAAAAATGCTTATAACAAACTTTAAGAGCAAAATGTATGCATGAAAGCCAGTGTGATGAGTACATGCACTGAAGAGCCAAAAAAACCTTGTACACCTGCCTAATATCGTGTAGGGGCCCCCGCGAGCCCGCAGAAGTGCCGCAACACGACGTGGCACGGACTCGACTAATGTCTGAAGTAGTGCTGGAGGTAATTGACACCATGAATCCTGCAGGGCTGTCCATAAATCCGTAGGAGTAAGAGGGGGTGGAGATCTCTTCTGAACAGCACGTTGCAAGGCATCCCAGATATAGTTCAATAATGTTCATGTCTGGGGATTTAGGTGGCCAGCGGAAGTGTCTAAAGTCAGAAGAGTGTTCCTGGAGCCACTTTGTAGCAATTCTGTACGTGTGGGGTGTCGCACAGTGCCGTCTTAAGGCATGGGCCCACCCGGGCATGGCCCGGGGGCCTCAAGATCATAGGGGCTTCACAAAAATGAGATCTGGTTGAAATTTTCGAGAATTTGCCTTGTAGGGCCTCAGAAAAATCACTTGGCCCGGGGGCCCATGATGCTCTTAAGACGGCCCTGGTGTCGCATTGTCCTGCTGAAAATGTCCAAGTCCGTCGGAATGCACAATGGACATGAATGGGTGCAGGTGATCAGACAGGATGCTTACGTACCTGTCACCTGTCAGAGTCGTATCTAGACGTATCGGGGGTCCCATATCACGCCAACTGCACACGCCCCATACCATCACAGAGCCTCCACCAGCTTGAACAGTCCCCTGTTGACATGTAGGGTCCATGGATTCATGAGGTTGTCTCCATACCCGTACACGTCCATCAGCTCGAAGCAATTGGAACCGAGACTCGTCAGACCAGGGAACGTGTTTCCGGTCCTCAACAGTCCAATGTCGGTGTTGTCGGGCCCAGGCGAGGCGTAAAGCTTTGTGTCGTGCAGTCATCAAGGGTACACGAGTGGGCCTTCGGGTCCGAAAGCCCATATCGATTATGTTTCGTTGAATGGTTCGCACGCTGACACTTGTTGATGGCCCAGCATTGAAATCTGCAGCAATTTGCGGAAGGGTTGCACGTCTGTCACGTTTAATGATTCTCGTCAGTCCCGTTCTTACATGATCTTTTTCCGGCCGCAGCGATGTCGTAGATTTAATTTTTTACCGGATTCCCGATATTCACGGTACACTCGTGAAATGGTCGTACGTGAAAATCCAAATTTCATCGCTACCTCGGAGATGCTATGTCTCATCTCTCGTGCACCGACTATAACACCACGTTCAAACTCACTTAAATCTCGATAACCTGCCATTGTAGCAGCAGTAACCGATCTAACAACTATGCCAGACACTTGTTGTGTTATATAGGCGTTACCGACCGCATCGCCGTACTCTGATTGGTTCCATATCTCTTTATTTGCATACGCATGCCTGTACCAGTTTTTTTGGCTCTTCAGTTTAGTTAATTACTATTGTCACTAGAAATAATGAATGTAAATACTCTGTTAATCAGGTCTGCTGTGGAAAATGATGACTTAAATAATGAGATCAATTTAATACACAGTAATTTTACCTAGTTGTGGGCCACACAAAATCACTTCACGGGCCAGGACGTAATAATACGTCGGAAGTTGTATGCAAGAAATACAAAACATTTCTCCTTAGCTGCTACTGTCATGTCGAATGTGTGCGCAGAGCCTATTTCTCGCACGGGCAAACTGGGCACATGCCCAGGACCCATTCGGATGCCAAAATTGGCATCTTCTTTGGATGTTTTATTTTTTTTTTAGAAATATTAACAAATATTTTTAAATTTTGATCATTGTGGAGGGGCACGAACCCTCCCTGCGTACGCCTCTTCCTCAAAGAATGTTATTTATAAAAGGCCCCGAAATTCGTGTTTTTGTCCAGGGCCCGAACTTATGAGAAACATTCCCTGTGGGTACCTGCTGATTTGTTATTATAGAGTTAGCCCTGCGAAACTCTTTTATGCACATGGAAAAACTAGACGGTCCTCTTCTCCCTGTTCCCTATGTATAAGATTCCATTTTTAACGAAGCTCTTCATCGGGTGAGACAAAATTCATTTCATTAAAATGAGAAGAGATAAAACATTTGAAAGGTTAATAATAAAGTTGATGCAAGAAATCTGTTTGCCCACACGGTACGTTTCTCATTCTTGGAGCTCACGATGCGGTTATTCATATTTATTTCAAGCTGCAATAACGAAATCAGAATGGTGTTCATCTAGTGTGAGAAATTCGTGATGGCTCTTGAAGGCCGTGTCCATTGCCAAGTTATCCGACTGCCTTTTTTTTGTCACTTTTCTTTAAAATGGTACTGGAGCGAAATTTATTAACATTTTTTGATAGAAAGTGTCCCAAAATGGTGCAAACAATAATAAATTTTGGACTACTTATGTCATTTTCTATCAAAAAGTCATTTTTATGTAAAATTTTAAGCAAAATTCATGTACTATTCGAAACACGATTGCAAAAAATTCTATGAATGGAATGTTTTATTATTTTCACAATACATTTAGTTAATAATGATGCAGGTTATGTACCAAAAGTTAGAGGATTGTAAAGTATGCTCATAAGTTACAGTCAAATCTGTAAATGAGCGTGTGAATTTTTTTAAAATTTCATTCGACATATCGTGTAAAAAACACTATTATTAGGCAAATAGACTTTAGATTTAAACTTATTTTAAAGACTTTAAACGTAATAGACTTTAGATTTTGGTTCATAACTTCAACAATATATATAGCAGAATATCATATTAAAATTTCCTAATGATAAAATTAATAGATTTTCAGAAATCATGTTTCAAACTCAAGTAAAATGTCAAGAATAGCATTCTCCATCAAACACGTTTAAAGTTTTCATTCACGTATTATTTGTATGTAAAAACGCAACATTAAAGTGAACGTAACGTCGATTCTAATCGTCATGTAAACAAAACAAGGCCTGTTTTGGAATCGCAGCCCTTTCATAAAAAATATAAAAAAATAAAAAGATATTTTCTTCCGAAATGACGTTTTCAATGTAGTCGGATACCTTAATTGAGTCCATGGATAGGAATGCGTCCAAAAATGATCTTACTTCGCCCTTAGAACGAGTTATATCTGGCTAAAAACGCATTTTTCGGGCTTCGAATTAGTGAAAATATTAGGTTAGGCCGAAATTATAATTGAAAAATTTTTAATACAAAAAAAACTATTTCAATTATAACTGCCTCAAGGGGTGGAGGATGTGCAGAAACGGAAAAAGTTCTGTCCCGTAAAATACGGGACGTGTATTCACCGTTTTTACTCCAATATAGGATTTGTTGCCCCACTGACAGATCGTCCTGCATTCATACCTCAACTGCTGAAATTCTATTAAATATCGAGTATATAAGACAGGTCTAAATCCTATAAAGGCTTATCTAATCTCTTCCCAGTGAATTTTTTTCAAGAAAAAATAAATAATAATAAAATGTTGTGTTTGGGCCAGATCGTAACCAGAACGTTCTTTCGGATGGGGGCGGGGAGGGGCAAATGACGGTGTATATATACTGTAAACTTAACCATGTGATTATGTATATATGTCTTCCCCTCGCTTTTCAGTAGATGGGGGTCAGGGCAGCGCCTCCAACCTTTGTCGGGTCCACCGCCCCGCGGCACCCCTGACAAAGGTTTTTCGAAAATATTCTTTGTTTTTGTTAAGCAGCTAGGATAAGCATTGAATAGAAGAAAGGGGCACCACGGGTGGAAAAAGTTTGAGAAATCCCAGGCCATAGGCAGGGCCGTCTTAAGAACATTATGGGCCCCCGGGCCAAGTGATTTTTCTGAGGTCCGAACAAGCAAATTCTCGAAAAATTCTACCACTTCTCATTTTTCTGAGGCCCCTCTTCTCTTGAGGCCCCCGGGCCGTGCCCGGGTGAGCTCGACTATGGCACTGGCCATAGTCGGAATAGACTTGGAAGTCTGGGGGGGGGGGGGGGGGGGCACCGTCATTATTGCTGGGGGGGGAGCATGATAATGATGATGTCAATTCATATATACATTAGATCAGTCGACTCCACCTTTGACGCGGGGGGGGGGGGGGGCATTGCCCATGTTCCTGGCCTAGGCTAAGCTCGCGTTCTATTGGGAAAGCGTAGGATCTAGTAGTGGTTACTTTTTCACATTTTTGCCATCGGTGGCTACCCTGTATGGATTCACTGCTAGTTTGAAAAGTAGATGGCAGCACTTTCTTGTAACCCATTTTTTCCAAAGTGGGCAATATCACCCACTGGGGCGATGGAACGCAAGGTTTCTAGAATCATGACCCCTTCAAGGGGGAGGCTGACAGGACTCCAGCCCTGGGGCCCGGGGCGATTCTCATCATTTTTTTGTTTTTTCACGCCATAAATTCACTATAAAGGGGCCCGTGAAAAGTCTGGTCTGAGGGACCGCCAAAGGTCCCATCCTAGGGGCCCCGCATCAGGATGTGGGGTCTAGAATATATATGAAACGTACCTGGGGGGGGGGGGGGCGGTATTAGTTAGAGATTAGATTCAATATAAGATCCTATAAGCTGGTCAGGAGGGGGAGGGTATGAAGCAAAAAGTTTTCTGGGCGGGGATGTGATGAGCAAAAAGTTTGGCCGCCCCGGCCAGTGTGGGTCATCACGGTGGAATTTTTTATGAAACTTTTCAACAGCGTGGATATCTTTCCAAATAATTTTCTATTCATTCAGCAAATTCGAATTTCAAAACAATATCAAACAATATAATTTTTCTAATGTGAGAAACATTTTGTGTGATAAATTCTATAATAATATGCATTTTTTTTCGTTTCCATTTCATATTTGATTTAATAGATGGCGCTTTAATATTGAAATTTCGATCAATTGTCTTTAAAATAAGGTTACCAACCGTCTTCATTTTTGATGTCCTTACGACCTCCTTACGTTTCTGAATATTCTCCCTTTTGTCTTCCTTTTCATGTTTCTGGAATTATTTTTCTTTCTTTCTGAAGAAAAAAAATTTTTCCCCAATTTGAAACATACATTTGTTCATTGATATGAATGTTTTTGTGGGTTTTTTTTTCCACACATATTCCCTAATAATCATCGAAATTCCCAGAATTTTTCCTATTTCTGCTTTTTCAGCAGTTCTGAAAAACTTGTTAGAACCATCTATTGTGAAAATTGGGATAAGTGGCATCACTGAGGGCGTCCTTCTTTCTCAGTTTTCGAACCTGGTAATCCTAGTTACAAGTTGCAAGTTCTACAACGTTTTCCTTTATGATGACAAGTCCTCCTTTTTTATATAATTTCAAGTGTCCTTCTATATGTTGCGGAAAATTCACCCTTTTGTCCTCCTTGACAAAAAATTATGAGAATTGGGAAAAGTGATGTCACTAAGGGGCCGGGATTACACTATAAAAGTTTTGTAAAAGCTCTTTGATAAAACTCGAAAAATTCAACCAATACATAAGATCACAGGTTGCATTTTCTCGAATGTAACCGATGTGCTTATTGGTTGAAATTTTTCCAGTTTTATAAAAGATATTTTATCAAACTTTTATAGTGTAATCCTGTGCCTAAGAGTGCACGTGTGGCTATAGCCTAAATGAGGCGTCCTCTGTTCTCAGTTTTCGAACCTCGTAACCAGGCACGTAACTAGGCTGGTGCAACCGGGGCACTGCCCCGAACCGAATGGGGGGGGGGGGGGGTTCTCAGAAAAATGTAGACTTATTTTACATAATATTTCCTTTTTAAGGGGACTCCCCAAGAAAATGTCTGTCCTGGGCATGGGCGGAGATACGGGGGGACGTGGGGGGCATTCCCCACCCCCTCATTGTCAAAGGTCGAGTCGACTGATCTAATGTATAATTGTATATGTTACCGGCAAAGTATGAAATCCAGGCATTCTATACAATGCCTGGTCGTTTCAGGCAAAGTATGAAATACCGGTTTTATTCTATACTTTGCCTAGGCATTCTATAGAATGACTAGTCATTCTATAGAATGCCTAAACACAATCCAGGCAAAGTATGAAATATGTTCTTCCAACAAATCTCTTTAGGGGCGGTATAAAATATTACATAAAATTAAAATTTCGCAGAATTTTCGTCATTTTTTCCCAGAAACGTTTCCCTTTCGCTCTCGTGAAAAAGGATTTGTTGAGGGGCGGTATAAAATATTACAATTTCATCGCATTAAAATTTTACAGAATTTTCGTCATTTATTCCCGAAAACGTTTCCCTTTCGCTCTCGTGGAAAAGGATCTGTTGAGGGGCGGTATAAAATATTACAATTTCATCGCATTAAAATTTTACAGAATTTTCGTCATTTATTCCCGAAAACGTTTCCCTTTCGCTCTCGTGAAAAAGGATTTGTTGAGGGGCGGTATAAAATATTACAATTTCATCGCATTAAAATTTTACAGAATTTTCGTCATTTATTCCCGAAAACGTTTCCCTTTCGCTCTCGTGGAAAAGGATCTGTTGAGGGGCGGTATAAAATATTACAATTTCATCGCATTAAAATTTTACAGAATTTTCGTCATTTATTCCCGAAAACGTTTCCCTTTCGCTCTCGTGAAAAAGGATTTGTTGAGGGGCGGTATAAAATATTACAATTTCATCGCATTAAAATTTTACAGAATTTTCGTCATTTATTCCCGAAAACGTTTCCCTTTCGCTCTCGTGGAAAAGGATCTGTTGAGGGGCGGTATAAAATATTACAATTTCATCGCATTAAAATTTTACAGAATTTTCGTCATTTATTCCCGAAAACGTTTCCCTTTCGCTCTCGTGAAAAAGGATTTGTTGAGGGGCGGTATAAAATATTACAATTTCATCGCATTAAAATTTTACAGAATTTTCGTCATTTATTCCCGAAAACGTTTCCCTTTCGCTCTCGTGGAAAAGGATCTGTTGAGGGGCGGTATAAAATATTACAATTTCATCGCATTAAAATTTTACAGAATTTTCGTCATTTATTCCCGAAAACGTTTCCCTTTCGCTCTCGTGGAAAAGGATCTGTTGAGGGGCGGTATAAAATATTACAATTTCATCGCATTAAAATTTCACGGAATTTTCGTCATTTATTCCCAGAAACGTTTCCCTTTCGCTCTCGTGGAAAAGGATCTGTTGAGGGGCGGTATAAAATATTACAATTTCATCGCATTAAAATTTTACAGAATTTTCGTCATTTATTCCCGAAAACGTTTCCCTTTCGCTCTCGTAAAAAAGGATCTGTTGAGGGGCGGTATAAAATATTACAATTTCATCGCATTAAAATTTCACAGAATTTTCGCCATTTATTCCCAGAAACGTTTCCCTTTCGCTCTCGTGGAAAAGGATCTGTTGAGGGGCGGTATAAAATATTACAATTTCATCGAATTAAAATTTTACAGAATTTTTGTCATTTATTCCCGAAAACGTTTCCCTTTCGCTCTCGTGGAAAAGGATCTGTTGAGGTTCGTAATTTTTTCCGAAAACATGCATTGGCCAGCGACGACTTCCATTCTTATTGGTGTATAATCGCACCATTTGATCCACGATGTCGACTCCTTATTTAATTTCGTTATTGTAGGCAACTGTTTCTGGGGTCTTTTTCACGTTTTCGTTGATAGTTACATCCAGGGCTGGTCTTAGGGCAGTGTGACCGGTGCAACTGCACCGGGCGCCAAATGAGAAGGGGTGCCGAAACGTGTTAAATATACATTACTAGAAAAATATCTTTAAGATACGTATTTATAAAAAAATTGTAAAATATAAATGAAAAAAATGACCGAGATGAATTAAAAAAAAAACAAAGATTTGAGTGTTTATAAAATTAGTTATTTTTCGAAACGAAAATAATCGATGGGCAGTTGGGCAGTGCATAATATGGCCCCTTCCCCAGGGCCGTGGCGTGCTTTCTCGGGGGCAGTCTTTTCTTGGAGTCTCCTTGAAATGGCTATGCTCAGAAAAAGGAAGAGTTACAAGCGCCCCCCCCCCCTCCATTCGGCTCGTTGCGCCGCCCAAGTTGCCTCAGAATAGTTACGGGCCTGCCCAAGTTGCAGGGCCCGATGCTTTAGCTGGTGTTAGCCTGTCCCTTCCGTTTCTTGGTACTGGTTCTGAAAGGGGTAATTTCAAATGAAGTTCATGAGTTTCATAAATATGAAAAGAAATCATACGGAAATATCACTAATTTAACCAGTTTTATTATCATCTTAGCCCGTACGTGATGCGTGCACTACACGAATTTTACCATAAAACTCAATTAACATAAGTATGAAGAAGATTGATCCTCCGTGATGAGTATCCTGCACAAATGTGTGACGTTTTGCTTCTTTAATGTTTTTAAATATCTTAATTAAATCAAACAAGTTGGGTTTTTATGCTTGTTTACAAGTTAAATAACGGTGTGCCGGGGATGGGGGGGGGGGGGGGGGTGTCACCACACAAAGAGTCAAAGAGTGTCTGATAATATGGTAGAATGAATCTGTCCCGTATGACTAGCAAAAATTGCCTCCTCTGGCACATCACTCTGGATTTACGCCTGGGGGGGGGGCGCTGACTACTTTTTTTTGCACCGGGCGCCACTGGGCCTAAGACCGGCCCTGGTTACATCAGTACGAAGTGAACTCAGAACTAGAACATTTCAATCTTTTTTCTCTGATAAGATGTCAGTGTGATATCAGTTCCTGTTTTTGCAGTTGGAGGTACCTCACGACGGTCTTTTTGAAGGGTCCCAACCAAGCTTGTCCTTTTAAAAAATTCACATAATCTCAGTGATGTAAAATAATCATCTGTTGTTTTGTTTCGACGTTCTCCTAGATAAGGTTCGACTAATCGAATTACATGTTCATAGACAAGTTGATTTGCTGGTCTGCTGTTATCTGCCCCAGTGTAATCGAAACTGATTTTCTGTCCATTCAGAATATATTTGGAATCAACGCAGGCAAGAAGCCAGAATTTTATCCCAAATTTATCTGGCTTACTCGGGATATACTGTGTAAATGGGCATCTTGCTTTTGAGGGTAGAAGTTGTTCGTCCACAGTTAGATTGGGCCCTGGTTTGTAGCAAATCGCACTGTATTCTATGAATGAAATCCATAGTGAACATGCAAGAGAAAATTGGTCAGTTTTTAATATTTCAGACTTTTCAGATTTCAGATCGAATCGCATGAATTTCAAAATTTCTTTGAAACGATGTCTTGTCATTGTTTGGGGAAAAAAAAGGGACCCCAAATCTCGACGACCACAATGAATTCAGTAGGAAGTTTTTTGCACCTCTTGCATACATAATGGATATCGTTGCATCCAGTTCAAGCAAAGAAACTGACCAAGAAGTTTCATTCAGACGACGATGGGCTTCAGCTTCTGTATATGTCGAATCATTTTATCGCAGAAAATAAGGCGTCACGAACCCGGAACACTTTCATTTATGTTTTTTTGAACGCATAAAATGTGGGGCCTTGATTTTCTCTCAATATATTTTGCGATCCTCGACATCCTAAAGTTGAGGAAGGTTCTATGATTTTCCATATGTTCCCATCTGCTGCGGTTTCTTAGATCATTTCTGTGGCTTCAACGAGTTATAATGAGTCACACCACGGTCATTTTCTGCACACGAGATCTAATTAGACCGGGACCTACAATTTATTGCCGATTGCGAACGGCAAGCTTGTTTCTATGCTCATCATCGAGAAGTTGGTGCACTAACTCCTCAATGGGGGACTTCCTACGGTAGCAATTTTTTCTGCAGTCAAGTCGCCGTGTCTGTTGTACCCCTGTGTCAGGAAAGTTTTCTGACAAAGACGAACCGGGTATCGAACTCGCGACACCTCTAAACATCCTTTGGTACTTTAGGCGAGTATCTTATCGACCTGGGCTACCGTGCCCGAGAAATAATTTTATATTGATTTAAATCTTCGTCATCAGAACCGCTACTTTCTTCACTACAGTTCGACATAGGGTAGATCTATGCTCTTCTGCACTTTCATCATAACTGCTTCCAGAGTTTCTCTCATCTAATCTTTGCATCTCCTGGAGTATTTCTTCAGTAAATATACGTTTTCTCGTCATTTTAAACCAATGTTTCCCAAAGTGGGCAATATCGTCTCCTGGGTATAACAGAGGATCCTATGGGTTCGCTTGAGTTGGGGGGGGGATGAGGGAAAAATTTATCTGAAAAAGGGGGCGGTGGAACAAAAAGTTTGGGAAACTATGTTCTAAACTAACTGTTTGAAAAGATCACATGCACTCAAATTTTCTACGTCCCAGAATAAACAATTTAACGGATAATATGGCAAGAATGCTTGACAAAAACCAAAAATGACACACCTGCTGACGACACTTGCAGATAAGAATGAGAGGAAAAGAAAGGTCACACACAAGGTCAAATGCAAAAAAGACTTTCAGAAGGATTATAACCTACTTAGAAATCAATTGTGACGACGATAGTAGTATTTACCGCATAATGTGCTAGAACAGTGGTTCTCAACCTTTTTTTGTCCATGGCCCCCTTTTAACCATTTCTCATTCCTGTGGCCCCCTTGCGAACATGAATAATTTTCTACTCCCCTTCCTTTCTCCCCCCCCCCCCCCCGTTTTCCCATTAGAAGATAATTATTCAAAAGTTGTCTGAAGTGTAAATATTTTTGAATTTAGTTTGATTAATTTTTAATTTATGAAAATAACGAAAAAGCAAAATAAACATAATAGAATACAGTAAAAATAGAATGAATCCCTTGGGGTCACAAAGTGTGTCTGTATCATCGTAATGTTACTTTTTGTGAAGTTTATTGTTTTGTGTTTTTCTCAGTTTGATTTGTATGTTTTATGAGTTGTGTCACACAGTCCAATTAAAAAAATATATATATTTTTATACAATGTAAATTCTGCGCTTGAAGACGGCACAATGTCATCGAGTTACTGTACTGGATGAAATTTGTATTATTTCCAAATTAGGTTTTTTCTGTGTAAATAATTATAGTTTCATTGAGAAATGTCAGTTGTAGCTTCCAAAATACGCATTCTTATAATGAGCAAAAGTGGTAGCAAGCAGTTTTGTTAATTTTATTTTCTTCGTGCGGATAAAAGTAGTAATGAGGGAGTAGCCCCACAAATGAATCACAATTGAAAAGTTCAACCTCTCACGTCATTTTTAACAATAATACATGTATCAAGGAGTAGGGCTTCAACATGACCCTATATATGAGTTTAAAAAAATGAACTAAAATACGTGTGAAAATTTTTTAAATATTTGTTTGAACCATTCATTCCAGAGAAATCATGTACGCAGTGACAAAACCGTTCGTGTGGACATAATAATGATTCATTATCAGTATTTCAAGCCCATCGGAAAATATAAATAATCAGATTTTCAAATAAGAAAATTATCAGTTGACTTCAATTTCGATACGGTGGAAAATCTGATATTTCGTTGGATGACAAGCTACCTTCAAGTGGCTTTTTGGTTCATAATGCGACCGCTCTCTCGCAGGCGAACGAAGCAACGTGCTAGTTGGCTTAAACACAACACAATATTTCACATTACAGTCCGTACTATATTTAATATACAGGGCGCATAAGTAAAGGGGCATATGGCATTTTACTGGCGAACCATTGGTCCTAGAGGCATACTTCCAGTTGGAAAATTACCCGAATAATGTGTAGTACTCAGATATTTGATTCATGATGCCAGGGGTACATAGTTATTAAAATAAAAATGTTAACTTTTTATGCAGACACCCTGTGCCCCAAAACCCAATTGGAAAGTTTTGTTTCCCGGTCTCCCACAAAAAAAATTCAACGTGTTTAAGTTCAAATTTTCACTGAGATATTCGAAGTTAGTTGAAAAAAAACAGCATTAAATGAGGGGAAACCATTTTACCCGCATGTAATACTGTTTTTTCCCAAATTTGCTCAATTTTTCGAATTCGCATATCTCGGTGAATATTGCACTTAGAAACGTGAAATTATTTTAGTTGGCATCGGGAAAGACAGAACAACAACTTCTTAATCGGGTTCTTTGGCACATTGGGACGGTATAAAAAGTTTTTTTTTTTATTTTATAGCTACACAACCCCTTACAACATGAATGATATATCTGAGTTGGATACTTTTTCTAGTTGGGTATGTCTCTAAGACTAATGGCTCACCAGTAAAGTGCCATACGCCCTGTTACACATGCAGCCTCCAAATACACGTAAAAAAATAGCTTGAGACGAAATACAGTCAACTCTCATTTTAACAAATACCATTATAACGGGAAAAATATCGTTTTAACGAAAACTTTTCTAATCCCTCGGATAGATTTACATAGGAACAATAAAAAAATCTGGAATTCCTTTGTAACGAAATTTCGTTATTACGAAGTGATTTCTCGGGTCTCTTGGAGTTCCGGTCTAATGGGGTTTGACCAAAGCGTATTAATAAAGGGTCTTTAATACGCTTTAGGTTTGACTGTATTTCCCCCCAAAAAAAATCTGACATTTTTGCAGTTAAGTAATTGAACTTCGGCAATTTGATCTGAAAATAGTCCTTTTTATGACGATTATGTCCTTTTTACTTTTATAAATTTAGGAAGGAAACAAAAGGAAGAAAGGGTGGGAAGAAAAAAAAAAATGGCCAAGGCGGACTCGGTTGTGCGTAAATGCCTCGAAATTCTACTTGTGCGCAAGAGGATTCGTGCCTCACTCTCAGTTTTATGACAAAATTTCACATTTATGAGACGTTTGACTACGGGCACGAGATTAATCTCTATATATATATATAATTCTGTCAATATTAAAATATTTCATTTATACGAAGCACAATTTCAATTATTTGACATTTTCATTTTGATTCAAACTCCAAATCTTTGCCATTTAGACATCATTTCCAACTGTCAAATCCAAGCAGTTTTTGCAGATTGTGAAAAAGCGTCGCTGAATTGGTTTTGCATGCGTATTATCAACACTAAAAACCATAAATTTCAGGTTGATAGATGCAAAGAGACGCATTGAGCGGGTTACGGACATTTCAAAGTGAAGACTTACGTGAGAATTTATCGCACTTTTTTTTAGAAATCAGCAGATGCAGTGAGTCTGTAATCAACGGATTTAAATTGCTTTAAATGTAGTCATAAGCCTTTTCCAAATTTTTTTTCCAAGAACAATGCCCATAACATTGTTCTTGCAGGATAGGAAAATTGCATTGAAATTATTCGGAATGCTGCAGGCTAGTAGTAGGGCAGTTGAAAGGAAGCATTACAGTATCAATTAAAAAAACTTTAAAGATGTGGTGTCAATCTTGGAGGAAGTCCCAATACAGGGGCGGCTCGAGCTTACATGCCGCCCGGGTGCGAAGCCTCATGTGCCGCCCCTACTGGTGACCCTGCCAGGAGGCTGATATGGCTTCGGTGAAGGGCAGCTGGAGATAAACCTAATTTTTTTTTGAGAAGAAAATCGCACATCATTGTTTACAGTGCAAAATCTGCGTGACCATACGTCCCGCTTTTGAAGTAGAAAATTTTTGTCTTTGTTTTTTGTGTTCTAGAATTATTTTACCATTCTTAACAAATGCCAGATAACTTAATCCTTGAAATAGCACTTATTTTTGTGAGCCATCAGCATGATGATATCAAGATGATATTTAACGGGGTAATTTTTATTAAGAACATTGTTTCAAAGGTGTTTCTGGTATTCCAGGGGCCGGACAAGTGAAAAACTAAATTTTTCCCTGGCCATCATTTGACTATTGTGGATCAAATTCTAAGTGAGGGTATGGTCCCCTAGGCTCGGATCTTTTGCAGGCCCTCTTATAGTCAGATTTCTCACGGCCCCTTCTGTAGTTAATTTATAGCCTGAAAAAGCCAAAAAATTATGAGAATGTAATAGAGTACAGGGGTGGCGCTTGGCCACACTGGGCACCGCTTAAGAGGATGCTAAATCCGGGGTGAATGGGTAAAAAAAAATTCCACTGGCCAAAAAAAACCAAACTGTCGGCTCTGGAGGGGCGCAAAATCCGAAATGAAGGGCCGAAAAAAATGTTTTGTTAGGAATTGTTTGGATAAATTGTGTGGGTGGGGCATGACCTTCTAATGGTAGGGCTGACAGGGCTCCAGCTTGAGGCCCAGGACAAAATCCTTATAACTTTTCTTTTTTCACTCTATAAATTAACTGTAGAAAGGGCTTCGTGGAAAATCGGGCATGGGCCCCACGAAAGATTCCCTGACGCAGGAGGTGGGGGCTATGGAGGGAGCAATAGGTAGGAAGCGCAAAAAATAAGTCCCACACGGGTACAGATTTTGTCTCCAGCCGCCCAGATAGCTTATATTCTTGTTTCTGGTATTACGATCAGAAGCCTTGTCTATTTTCCCAACGTTTCCGTTGTCGAGGTATAGTATGACTCAAAAGCGTGATGTTGTGAATTTTTACTGTGTTAAATTTTGTTGTCTTAAGTAAAGTCTACGCTGCCGCCCCTGCTGCCCGGGTGCGCCGCACCCCTCGCACAAACTGCCCCTGTCCCAATACATTATCACAGCAATGTAGTTTTAAAAAATTAAATTTCGCGGGTATTTTTCCTCATGTATGATTTGGTCTCTTGGAGTTCGTTATAACTGAATTCGACTTTATTTCTTTTCAGTGGAGGCAATGGGTTGGCACCCCCCTTTCAAAATTCATAAAAAATACCCCAGAGCAATCATTCGCTCTATTCGATTTTTATAAATATATTCCCCATCAGACCACTCTGTGCTGGCTGAAGATAGCTTTGTGCTAAACTAGATGGCTATCCGTCTGTAATTGCATGAAAACGATGGGTTTTTTTACAATTTAGCTTTCATTTTTCACCCATCTACTTCTTGGATTACATTTACTACCAGCACTCAAAAGAATGTCAATGAATGGTCAACAAATCTTTGTCTGCTTTCTTTATGGCAGCCCTCTTTGAATGAAAAGTCTTTGAACACACACAATTTTCTGTCTTTACAGTTACTCCATTTTACTTAAACCTCTTCTATAGTTTGTGTCAGGGCCCTATCACCCCCAAGTCGTAAAACCACTGAGATTACATGAACCATTTTTTTTATTTCCTTCCTCATGTTAATGTTACTTGGATGACGAAAAAGATATTCTATGCATTTTGTTTGAAATAAAATTTTTTTAGTCAGAGTGACTAAAAAAAATTTAATGTCACAAATTTCTTCATGGCCCCCGTATCAGTAGCCGTGGCTCCCCTTTTGCAAGATTTTCATCCGTGGCCCCCCCTGGAATATCCTAGGGCCCCCCTGGGGCCATATGGCCCCCGGTTGAGAACCACTGTGCTAGAATATAAGGAAGGGCCCCCCTTCGGTCTTTCTAGGTATATCCGCACGTAGGTTCGTTGTTAAAAAAGATAACGAAAGGAAGCTTTGGTATACAATAAGAACATGCTAATTCAGGAAAAGTTCAGAAATTCCAGGTGGTTCGGTTTATTCTTAGCAGAGATATGTAAGCTTAAACAGCGTGCAAGGTCAAAAAGACCCCTGTTTCGTCTTTCTACTGTTAATATTTCATCATTGATAAATGGAACTTGCAAATGCGGATTATGCGATATCATTTTGTCTTGAAGTAACCGAAATTTTCATCCACGGATTTATGAACAAAAAATATAATGTATAAAGCGCCCGTTAACTCATCTATTCGAGGGAAAGTGACCGTGGTATGTCGGTCACGGAAAACAAATTGGTATACGTAGGTTTACCATATTTTATCGGTGGAAATACGGGAGATAGAGATCCTAAGTAAAGAATTGCTTATTGTTAGGCCGACCATATTTGCTCGAGAAAAATACGTGAAATTGGGATTCGAAATACGGGAAAATGCGGGACAATGTCAATTATCGCTAAATGATGCCAAAAGTAAGCGAAGTCGTTAACTCGTGCTAAAATCCAGAAAATTCGCCAATCGCGAGAAATAAAGTGCCACTTCAAATTACAGTGAATTAAAAAAAAACATGACAAATGTGTGAGCAGGGCCGTCTTAACGCATGGGCCCACCCGGGCACGGCCCGGGGGCCTCACGTTCAGGGGGGCCTCGAGATGACTTCATAATAATGACGGGACTATATTGTAAAAATAAATGTCTCAAAAAAGAAAAAAAAACTTGAATCCCTTCTACAATTGTTTGTGGCGTCGCGTTCATATTGCCAAAAGGCATCCTCAATATAATAAAGGCCACACTTGTATTGCCCGTAGTGTACTCATTGAAAACGACTCTGGCGAAACCAGCTTTGGTATACTTCATTCCATTCGGAATGTAATCATTAACAAAGCAATTGGCGACCATCTGGAGCTGTTTCTTGTGTACGTGCGGCATTCGTAGACTAGCTACGACGAAAAGTGGCTTTGTCCTAAGGGAATTCGATTCACAATGGGCGAGACCAAACAGATCCAACTTTGACTAGTGTCCCGATTCCAAAGAATAGCTCTTTTCTACTAAGAGATAAGAATGGTTGCAACAACTGAATAAAAAAAAAATTCAGACATTTTGAAAATGGGAGGAGGTTCACGGTAATAGGAGGCGAATAGTATGTTCTCCCCACCACTTGCAATGGTCCCTTCTCTATCAGCATTAAGATTAAACCAAGAATGCTTGTCCCCTTGAGACCTCTATCTCTTTTGCCGCGTCATATTTTTTAAAATCTATTTTTGTCTCCCCTTGCTTTCCCTGAAGAAGAACATTGATTGTATTCATGGATTTTTGTTTTCGGGAGATGTAAAAGGATTAGGCGGCTCCTTTTTAAGGTGTGAGAATTTTTAGTATCTGGTATCTCTGTGGTTCTTTGCTCGATGTACCGCGAAATTTCAGGAAAGCAAAACAGCCACCCCCCCCCCCCTCCCCCTCCCATACTCTTAGTTCATAATAGGGCTTTTTTTCCCTCAGAAATACTGAAAATATTCCTTGGTGTGTGTGTGTATGTGGCATGTCTTTATCAGTTCTTAATATTCATTTGAGGAGATTCGATCTCCTGCTCTATCTACAAGCCCATTTTTTTAAAAAAAACAGATTCTCTAACTTTTCGTTTTCAATCAAATCAGTTTTTTTTAATTTTTTAAATGTTATTATAATATATCTATCAACGAAAATGAAACGTAACTTTTTGAGTGGTGCGACGAAGAGGAAAAAAGCAGCAGAGAAAAAAGAAAAAATTAATAAACTTCCAAAATTGAAATATTGGCTGAATTCGAGTTCCCCTCCATCTACCAGTACCACATCTATTGTTACACCCATTTCCCCAATTGAAGAAGATAATCTTATAGTTTCAGTACCAATTCACTCTGCTCAAGAAATCCCACGAGAGGAGTCATCATTTATATCAGTGAAAGATGTTACTACTCAACAGACTGATCCAGGATTGTGGAACGTCAAGGATACTACCACAGTGAATTATTGGATTCATGTTGGACCAACATCGTGCCAGAATTATGATAGTGACTTTTCGAATTCACGTAGAACATACACAAAAGCAGGTGGTGAGAAAAATGTAAAGGAAAGATACTTGACAAAAAATGTTTTTGAGCGCAAACTTCGAAATGGTGAATTCATAAAACGTGAATGGCCGCTCTATTCACCATCCAAAGGTCGTTTGTTTTGTTTTGTGTGCCGCCTGTTATCTGACAGAGAATCTCCTTTTGCTACTTATGGATTCAATGACTGGAAACATTCTAGTGAAGTTATCTCGGAACACGAAAACAGCAATGAGCACCAGCGATGCATGAAGGCATTTGTAACCCGTCATAAAGAAAGTGGATGCGTAAATTCTGCATTAATTGAGCAATATCACTCCGAACAGGAGTATTGGCAGAAACTATTAATGCGTGTAGTTTCAGTTATTTGCTTTCTTTCCTCTAGGGGATTGCCATTCCGTGGTGAAAATCAAATTATTGGGTCACCAAAAAATGGCAACTACCTCGGAGTATTAGAGCTATTGAGTGAATTCGACCCTTTTCTGAAAGAGCATTTGAGGCTGTATGGAAATCGGGGAAAAGGAAATCCATCATACTTATCAGCAAATATCTGTGAAGAATTTTTGGAATTGATGGGACAACACGTTCTCAGTGTTATTCTTAAAGAAATAAAAGATTCTAAGTATTATTCAATAAGTGTGGATTCCACTCCAGATATTTCACATGTCGATCAACTAACATTTGTTATTAGATATATTCAAGGATGGGAACCCGTGGAACGTTTTTTAAAATTCATTCCAATATTTGATCACGGTGCCAAGGCTTTAACTGAAACTGTTATAGGTTTTCTCGACAAGAACGAAATTCCGCTATCAAACTGCCGAGGCCAATCGTATGATAACGCATCAAATATGTCTGGACGCTACACTGGGTTGCAAGCACGTGTCAAAGAGCTTAATGAATTTGCTATTTATGTCCCTTGTGCTGGGCACAGCCTGAATTTGATTGGAGTTAAAGCGGTAGAGAGTTCTCTACAATCTGTAAAATTTTTTGATTTCATTCAGCGCCTGTATTCATTTTTTTCCGTCTCGACGCATCGGTGGAATACTCTAGTTTCATCAATAGGAAAAGCTCTGGTTGTAAAGCATCTGTCGGACACAAGATGGTCATCACATTTTGACGCTGTTCATGCTCTCTGTGAAAGTTTTGAGAAAATTGGCCATGCACTTGATTCTATATCAACAGATGCCCAACAGGAAGTGAACGCAAGAGTAGAAGCAGCAGGACTACGCAAGAAAATGGAGAGCTTGGATATGATTTTCTTGGTAATTCTTTGGAATGACATTCTTGAAAGAATGAACAAAGTAAGTAATATTTTACAGTCAAAGGATGTAAATATACTTACTGCTGTGAATCTTTTGGAGTCTCTGAAAATATATCTCCAAGAAATCAGGGATAAGTTTAGTGAATATGAATTAAAATCTAGAAGTAGATGTCCAGATTTAGATTATAGTTACATAAAAAAGAGGGAGAGTAAGCGAAGTGTACGGCTCACTAGATACGATGGAGCAGAAGATGAGATATGTTTAAGTGCAAGTGAAAAATTTAAGGTAGATACATTTCTTCCAGTTTTGGATTATTTAACTTCTGAATTGATAAAACGTGCAGAAGCTTATTCATTGATTGGAAATCGATTTTGCTTCTTTGGAGAGTTGAAAAAAATCGACGCTAAGGAGCTACAAACAAAGTGTGAACATCTTGCTAATGCATATCCCCAAGATCTCGATCAAAATGACCTTTTCAATGAATGTGTTCATCTAAAATACTACATAAGCAACGACGAAAATTGTGATTCACACTCTCTCTCTGAACTATATAAAAAAATAATTTCAGATAAGTTGAAATCCGTGTTTCCCAATGTAGAAATCGCATTAAGAATATTTCTTTGCATGATGGTCACCAACTGTACAGGAGAACGTTCATTCTCAAAACTTAAATTGATAAAAAACCAGCTCCGCTGCACAATGGGACAGCAGCGCTTAAACTGGTTATCACTGATGTGTATCGAAAGTGATATATTAAAAACCATAAATTTCGAGGAAACTGTAAAACAATTTTCTGAAAAAAAAGTTCGCAAATTTCACATAAAGTGATTGCTAACGAAAAATATAAATTGTAATAATTTTATTTTATGATTATATTTGATTCACACGGGGTGAAGGTAACAGGACGTATGGTATTTTACTGGTGAATCGTTGATCCTACAGGTATACTCCCAATTTGAAAAAGCATCCGAATAACGTGTAGTACTCAGATATGGCATCCATGTTGCAAGGGGCTGTATAGTGATTAAAATAAAAATGTTAACTTTTTATACGGACACCCTGTTCTCAAGAACCCAATTGCAATGTTGTTGCCCTGTCTATCCTGATGCCAACACAAAAAATTCCGTGCTTCTAAGGGCCGTATTCGCCGACATGGTTTAAACCTGTAGTTACAATTTTTGGATAAGAGATCAACATAGATTGGTTAAAACCCTGAATTTAACCAATTCGTGTCGATCTCTTATCAAACAATTGTGACTATAGCTTAAACCATGTCGGTGAATACGACCCTAAGTGAAATATTCAGCGTTAATATTGGTAAAGACAGTGTTAATGTGAAAAAAGCAGCGTTAAATACGGGTAAACAGTTTCACCCTCATTTAATACTGTTTTCGCCCTAACTTTCCTCCGTTTTTCGAATTTGAATATTTCAGTGAATATTGCATTTAGAAGAGTGGATTTCTTTTCTTTCTTTTGGTGGCATCAGGAGAGACATGGAAACAGCTTTGTAATTGGGTTCTTGAGCACAGGATATCTCTATAAAAAGTTAACATTTTTATTTTAATAAATATACAATCCCTTGCGACATGGATGACATATCTGAGTACTAGATGTTGCTTGGAAATTTTTTCTAACTGGAAGTATGTCTCTAGGATCAATGATTCGCCAGTAAAATGTCGTACCCCCTGTTACCTATGCACACTGTATATATATACTCGCATAGTATAGTATTAATTTTTATTTACGTACATGTTGAAATGTGTTTATCGATGAAATTTATTAACCAAACATTTTCAAATTGATTAACTTTGATTTACGCGGTAGAACCTCTCTAATCTGACATTTTCGGGAACTAGGCAATTCGGATTAAGAATCCAGTTTTTGTTATTTCCCAAGTTGACGTATTTAAAGCAGTAATGTTCTTCTTTGAGTAATTGGATTCATATTTTCCTTTAAAATAAAATTAATAAACCAATATATATATACAGTGGATCGCGCTTGTAAAATTTTCAAAACCCGTCTTAAAAATACTGTAAGCGGGAAAACGCTTTAAACGGGAAATCTCAATGAGAATTACTTAGAGTTGAGACCGCGAAAATAAATCGTACTAAGAGGGAAAACGTTATAAGCGGGAACGTTATGAACGCGATCGACTGTATATATGCATATAATAATAGATAATTTAATTTGAAACCATTTTTCCAAATTACATAACGTTACGTGTAAAAAGATCCCTTTACTTATTTTTTGTATGCATTCGGCTGATCTGAAAAAAATATTTCTTCTGAAGATTGTAATAGTAGATTTTTCTGATTCCAAAAGCTGAAACGGAATTTGAGTAAAGAAAAAACGTCAAAGTCCGCGGTTGAGGGAAAAAAAATTCTCGTCAGAAGTGTTCGGATCATGGATATGTTAGAGAGGTTCTACTGTATTTCAAATTCTTTACGCAATTGTATATTTCTGTATAATAAAACATCTCGCACGTGCATGAAATTTAATTTTATGTTTTAATTTCTTTTAAAACTTTGGTTGATTAATTTCAACATATTACATAAATTACATTTCCTTAATGCTTATAAAAATTTTATTTTATTTTATACAAGTATGTTCGAATGTGTCAATTATTTGTTTCAAAAGTTAATTGAAACGGTCATTGCCAATATGGGGGGGGGGGGGTTATATCTGCTAGATATTTTTGGACTCTAATAATTTTTACGATTTCCTCATTTTGTTCGCAGTTTTAGCTTCCTGGAAACAATTTTCGTTTTCTTTCTTGAGAGAAAAAGAAAATTGCAGTATTGAGACACAGATATATCGCCTCTATCTCTGAGGGTGTGTATACATGTTCTTTGTATACAAATTTTCATTATTTGACCAACCGCAGCAAACATCCTGGAGTTTCAACGAGCTGTGTCTTCTGGGAAAAAGACCGGTCACTTCAGGCTAGAATAAAAATACACAGACTAAAAAAAAGAAAAACACATATGAATGGACAAAACCACAACAGCCCTCTGGAGGATAGCATCGTTATCTCTACAACAGCTAAAAGCCGTACAAGAGAAAAGGGAAGAGGGGTCTCTCCTCTATTCAAAAATGGATAAACAAGTGTGATGGGAAGTATCTCCAATGAACAGATGATACCTCCCACCCTCATTCCTGTCCGAATTTCGAGGGTAGTGCTTTTAATCTTTACCAGGTTTCAAAAGCTGAAATGTTAAAAAGACGCGGTTCTTGGCTCAAACTATGACTGATCAAACATTCCGACTGATTCAAAGCGAAAAGAGACCGCCATTTGTTCGCAAGCTATTTGATTCCTCGTTTTTTTGTCCTCTTCATACCTTCTGCGTTATGCAGAAGCTGCCAGATGCTGACAAAACATCGTTATACAAATTCACAAACGAAACTATTTAAATGTTCGAGTAGCTTTTGGTTTCTTCTCTTCTGCTATATACCTTTTTCATTTTCATCAGTGAAAAGCTTCTTCCAGCATGCTTAGGAAGACGGATATACAATATATAAATTCTAAATTTTGACAATTTTTTACCACTGAACTTCTGAAAAAAAGGTAAGGCATTTATCTCTGATTTTTTCTTTTTCCTAATTTAATTATTTGAAAAGTACAGTACCTATATTAGAGATATTTTGTTTCATGAAATATGAGTTCATTCATACATTTAGAACACAAAAGCCCGAAAATTTAGGATATAAGCTACGTTGCAGCCCTGGTAGCTCATCATCTGCTAAGACAATGAGTTTGCTACTATTAAATAAATTATACCTGAGGTTTAATATGATTACAGCTGGTGTTGTTAATATTCGACAACCTATACTAGGGCATATTTTTGACTTATTCAAATATTGAAATTGCAATCTTGGATTTTATTTCTGTAAGAAACTCTTGGTTCTAAACAAGTAATAGCATTAAAGAGCTCTAGTAATTTTAAATTAATCTACATTTTCAAATACAGTCCTAACGTGTTTCATTCAAGGCCGCAGCGAGAGGGTGGACCAATTCAATTCGCCGACAATAGCCCCGGCAAATCGTCTAGGGACAATTTACTGCCGAATCCCTTTCGGGGTGGGGGGGGGGGGCTAATGCGGGTTTTTTATTGTTTATGAAGAAATATTTACAAAGCAAGACAAAAAATATGTACATGATATATACATAAAGATCTCATGCCACTATGTAAACCGACATTTTTTTTTTTAATGCACAACCATTCATAGCCCTGATCACAGTTTGTCCCGGGGTCTCTTGGGCCGTGACTTGGTCGCTCACTTATTGTTCAATGTGCCGTGTTGCTGCCTGTGCTGCCAGTCTGCTGGATCTTCTCGTAGGCTGCTCTGGTCTAGATGTGTGGGTGCCTATGTCTATTCTCCTCCTGTGTAGTTTTTCAATGTCCTCTTTTTCGAGGTAGCGCACGAGATTCTCAAGGGTTCGTGATTCTTTTTCGAGCCGGCTCATCCTCCTAAACCACTCCTTCACCAGCTCTTGCCTTGGTTTGATCAGGTGGAAGACTTTTACTTTTGTGTAAGGGCAGCTGGTGGCATAGTGGAGTGGTGTGCCGACTTCTCCGCACATACATTTGTTGTTGTTAGACGAGAGGGTGGACCAGGGAATCCCATTCCCCCCTACCCCCGAAATGTTAGAAAATTACTGATTTTTATGGGATAATATGGAAAAATCTATTGTTCTCTATCACTTTGGTACCCGAAATACTAGTCCTTCCCCTCCGAAATAAATTTAATTTATAGTTACGGTCTTGCATTAATTCAACAGAAACAGATAAAAAAATTCGAAAAATAATCAAAGTTATCAATGAATGAATGAAAAAATGATGTTATCGAAAAATTATCAAAGAATTGCAACATTTGATGAAGATGAAATGCTTTAAACATATGTTAGTAACGTATGCCTGTTCAATATGATTCGACCCACAACGAAGTATAAGTAGGTGGACCACTCTAACCATTACTAATTGTTTATTAATTTTGTCAAGTTAATAAAAATTCCCTCTCAATGGATCGTGTTTGATTACAAAATTGCAAAATTTGCAAAATTTCCTTTGCACCACACCGCGAAATTCCTAAGCCCGACCCTGAGGAAAAGTGAGGCGAATTTGAAGATTTTTCTTTCCTATCTGCTTGTCTTTTGTATTAAGAGATGGTATTTTTTTTCTGCTCGTAATATGTAGGGAAATTGAATTTTTTGGATGTTATGCCGAAACTAATACGTATTTGGAAAGAACAGTGATTTGTCTCCTCCTGGAATCAAAACCGGGTCCCCTTGCATACCAGGCAAGTACGCTAACCAATACACCAGAGACGCAGTTTTCGATTCCTTATAACACGCATTAGTAGCGAGAAGCACTGAGGTGTATTGGTTAGCGCACTTTCCCGGTATGCAAGGGGATCCAGGTTTGATTCCCGCAAGTGAGAAGCAAGTCACTTTTCTTTCCAAATATTAATTTCGGCATAACATCCAGAAAATTCAATTTTTCAGTATATTTGTCTTTTTTTTATATGCGACTCTCTAAGGCAGCTGTTCTCAATTGCTTGGGGCTTCGTGTGCACCTCCCAAGAGCTCCGCGGCAGCTCGAAGAAAATAAAATAAATCAGTAAACTTGTTAAGTAAATAAAAAAGAGGAAAAGGGGCTCCGCAAGTAAGACGAGATGACCTAAATAGCGGTATTGTATCTTGCCAGTATAGTGGCGCCATCTGTGCCAAACATAGAGAGTTAATTCTTCACAAGGACCTACCCTCGGGGGGGCCTCGGGTCACCAAGTGGCCCGGGGGCCTCCGATGGTCTTAAGACGGCCCTGTGTGTGAGATGAATATTCTTGTTTTTAGTCTCTTAATGAGGCTTTTTGAATCACGTGATATTTCCCTTTTTCTGGAGGGACATACTGCATGGTAACCAATATGGCGACTTCCTGCGCAACTCATGAAAGACATAAATCAAAATTAAAGAAACGTAGAATAATACGTTGTTTTTTTTTTCTTTTTGATGGGTGCTAGATATTTTGAAAATTTTCTTGAAGCTCAAGTTATCGATTTGACTGCTTTTGCTTCAAAAAATGCTTGATTAAAGCTGCGGAATTTCTTCAGTGTAATTTATGGACCCATACATATTAATTCTCATTTTTGTGCTTGAGAAGATATAAATCAATGTTATTGCATGAATATCTAACTCAAAAGTAGGTCCGGCTAATTATTTTATATTTAATTTCCTGTGCTTCATATTTCTAAGCGAACTCAATTTTTCGAAAATCGAGAACTCAGTTCAATTTTTAAAATTATTGATGAGACGGAAAACCCTACTAAATTTCCACATTTCTACGGTAAATTCGGCAATTTTAACATTGATTTCCATGGGAAAAACATGCTGCGCTTGTCCCTCCAAGTGATACTGATGATCATAGGAGTACGCAGAATTTTCTCGAGGGGGGATTTGAAATTTGTTTACCCTCTGAGGGAGTTTTACCTTTTTTCCTGTAAAATAACACTATAATCTTGGCTCGGGGAGGATGGGGGGTGGTTAGAACCCCAACCCCCCCCCCCCCTTTGAGTACGCCAATGCTGATGATGATTATGATGTCTATTCCAAAAGCCTCATTATCGTGATGTAATTTCTAAGCTGGAAAGATAATTTTAATCGTTGATTTGAAGAATAAAAAGTCAAGTTGACTTCGTTGAAAATATTTGAAAACTCGGGACATTTGTGCAAAAAAGTCGGGACAGCAAAAAAACAGAAAAAAACCGGGACTGTCCCGAGAAATACGGGATGTATGGTCACCCTGCTTATTGCTATTCTATCTCTCAAAAAATTGTCAAATGTTGAAAAATTGCTAATTATGGTTAAAATTGATGGGAAAGAAATGCTGATGGGTATGTACGAAGAAGGACTACAATAAATTGCAGTAAATAAAAATGTATTTCACGAAATAAATGTTATGTTATTGATATTTTTTTTTAAATGTTTTGTTTTTGTTATGTAAAAAAGAAACACGTCACAAATATACGACATGAACGTTTATGTTTACAATCATAATTAATCGTACCGTGATTTGTAAGAAATTAAAACTATCTTCCTCCACGTTTTCAGTCAAGTTTCAGTGAGTCAAGTGAGTTTAGTCGAAAATACGGGACATTTTCAAAAACAAATTCGGGACAGTGAAAATAAAAGATAAATAGCAAAATATAGGCCTACTTAGCAAACGTTTTGTGGTGACCTTATGCATATGACACATATGTCACGCATTTCCCGGGACATTCCCGTATTTTCACTTTATTTTGGCTGTCCCGACTTTTTTGCAAGAATGCCGTGGTTCGTCGCGAATGTTCTACATTGTAGAATCTACAAAGCCTACTTTTAGATGCTTATAGTTTTATACTTTATTAAAATCAACTATTGAAATTATTTTTCAACGCATAAATTATATCACTATAATTGCAACTATGAATAAGAATATTCACCTCACATACGTCATGGTTTTTTTACTTTCTTGATAAAGTGATCCTCAAATATGTTCAAGAGATCCTGTATGATCTGTCCAGGGAATTTGTTAATGTTAATAAACATCCATGCCCGAGAGAATCGGGTTTGGAACCAACACTTCCACAGTAAAACGCTAGCTCCCAAACTACTCCACTTGCAAGACGGCAAATACTACACGTTGATTTAATTGTTTGCCCCTTCAAACGTTTTATTTCGTTATTTTACAATGTACTTCGTCGAATCCAGTTTTGTTCACTCTCTCAGAGTAATACTTTGTTTCCTGCCATTGGTGTTTTTTAGTGATTTCTGCAAAAGTTGGCAACTTTGTTTACATTCGGCGGCAGTTATGGCGATGATTGGCGATGTTCCGTATTTTACCCGTATTTGAAATCCTGAGTTTCGGTATTTTTCTCGAAGAAATTTGGTTAGCCTAAATGTGCAATAAAACTTAGTGACACGGTTTTTACAATCTACCAAAATTACGTGAATTCTTTGGATAGCAATGGAATCATTTACCTCAACTTTGGGAGCTTACGTGGTGAAATAATTGACGTTATGTGTCTCATCAGGCCCCTAGCCAGAAATTTCATTCCAAGGCCAAGGGGAGAATCACTTTCATTTCGTGGGGAGGGACCAAAGTGATAGAAAACTGGTTCCAAAATTTTTTACGCCGCGGGGCACTTTTCAGAATTGTTATCATTGAGCACTAATTTTGACAGCATTTACAGGTCGATGCCATGTGTAAAATACAGTAATTATGATAAATCTGGTGATTATGCATAATCGCCGGTTATTCACAATAATTTCATCCGTTTTGATCAGTGATTATGCATAGTAATCGATATAAATCCGGCGATTATGCGTAATTACAGATTTATGCCGTTTTTTTACAGTAACATATTCCACGAAAAACGTCCAAAAGCGATAAAATGTTGTTGTCCGTATCCGATTTGAAATTCCAAAATGTACCCGCTTAAATTCAGTTGTGATTTATTTTGACGAATGAATTTTAATTTGACGAAAATGTGGCATTTTATATCGTCCATCCACAGATCCCTTGTCAAGAAAGCCAAAGGAAAAGTTTACAGAAAAAAATTAAGAAAAATTATATTAAATTGTAATCGTATAAATTGAATATTTTATACCGCCCCTATAAACAGATCCCTTTTCCAGAGAGCCACACGTTTCCTGGAAAAATCGAAGAAAACTGTGTGAAAATTTAATTTGACGACACCGTCCCTCAAGGGATTCCTTCTCAAGAGAGCAAAAGGAAAACGTTTGAAATTGAAAACTGTGCGAAATTTTAATTTGACGACACCGCCCCTCAAGGGATCCCTTCTCAAGAGAGCGAAACGGAAATGTTTCCGGGAAAAAATGACGAAAATTCTGTGAAATTTTAATGCGACGAAATTGTAATATTTTATACCTCCCCTTAGCAAATCCTTTTTCACGAGAGCGAAAGGGAAACATTTCCGGGAATAAATGACGAAAATTCCGTGAAATTTTAATTCGATGAAATTGTAATATTTTATACCGCCCCTCATCAGATCCTTTTCCACGAGAGCGAAAGGGAAACGTTTCCGGGAAAAAATAACGAAAATTCTGTGAAATTTTAATGCGATGAAATTGTAATATTTTATACCGCCCCTCAACAAATCCTTTTTCACGAGAGCGAAAGGGAAACGTTTCCGGGAATAAATGACGAAAATTCCGTGAAATTTTAATTCGATGAAATTGTAATATTTTATACCGCCCCTCATCAGATCCTTTTTCACGAGAACGAAAGGGAAACGTTTCTGGGAAAAAATGACGAAAATTCTGTAAAATTTTAATTCGATGAAATTGTAATATTTTATACCGCCCCTCATCAGATCCTTTTCCACGAGAGCGAAAGGGAAACGTTTCCGGGAAAAAATAACGAAAATTCTGTGAAATTTTAATGCGATGAAATTGTAATATTTTATACCGCCCCTCAACAAATCCTTTTTCACGAGAGCGAAAGGGAAACGTTTCCGGGAATAAATGACGAAAATTCCGTGAAATTTTAATTCGATGAAATTGTAATATTTTATACCGCCCCTCATCAGATCCTTTTTCACGAGAACGAAAGGGAAACGTTTCTGGGAAAAAATGACGAAAATTCTACGAAATTTTAATGCGATGAAATTGTAATATTTTATACCGCCCCTCAACAAATCCTTTTTCACGAGAGCGAAAGGGAAACGTTTCTGGGAATAAATGACGAAAATTCCGTGAAATTTTAATGCGATGAAATTGTAATGTTTTATACCGCCCCTCAACAGATCCTTTTCCACGAGAGCGAAAGGGAAACGTTTTCGGGAATAAATGACGAAAATTCTGTAAAATTTTAATACGATGAAATTGTAATATTTTATACCGCCCCTCAACAGATCCTTTTTCACGAGAACGAAAGGGAAACGTTTCTGGGAAAAAATGACGAAAATTCTACGAAATTTTAATGCGATGAAATTGTAATATTTTATACCGCCCCTCAACAAATCCTTTTTCACGAGAGCGAAAGGGAAACGTTTCCGGGAAAAAATAACGAAAATTCTGTGAAATTTTAATGCGATGAAATTGTAATATTTTATACCGCCCCTCAACAAATCCTTTTTCACGAGAGCGAAAGGGAAACGTTTCCGGGAAAAAATAACGAAAATTCTGTGAAATTTTAATGCGATGAAATTGTAATGTTTTATACCGCCCCTCAACAGATCCTTTTCCACGAGAGCGAAAGGGAAACGTTTTCGGGAATAAATGACGAAAATTCTGTAAAATTTTAATACGATGAAATTGTAATATTTTATACCGCCCCTCAACAGATCCTTTTTCACGAGAACGAAAGGGAAACGTTTCTGGGAAAAAATGACGAAAATTCTACGAAATTTTAATGCGATGAAATTGTAATATTTTATACCGCCCCTCAACAAATCCTTTTTCACGAGAGCGAAAGGGAAACGTTTCCGGGAAAAAATAACGAAAATTCTGTGAAATTTTAATGCGATGAAATTGTAATATTTTATACCGCCCCTCAACAAATCCTTTTTCACGAGAGCGAAAGGGAAACGTTTCTGGGAAAAAATGACGAAAATTCTACGAAATTTTAATGCGATGAAATTGTAATATTTTATACCGCCCCTCAACAAATCCTTTTTCACGAGAACGAAAGGGAAACGTTTCTGGGAATAAATGACGAAAATTCCGTGAAATTTTAATGCGATGAAATTGTAATATTTTATACCGCCCCTCAACAGATCCTTTTCCACGAGAGCGAAAGGGAAACGTTTTCGGGAATAAATGACGAAAATTCTGTAAAATTTTAATACGATGAAATTGTAATATTTTATACCGCCCCTCAACAAATCCTTTTTCACGAGAGCGAAAGGGAAACGTTTCTGGGAAAAAATGACGAAAATTCTACGAAATTTTAATGCGATGAAATTGTAATATTTTATACCGCCCCTCAACAAATCCTTTTTCACGAGAACGAAAGGGAAACGTTTCTGGGAATAAATGACGAAAATTCCGTGAAATTTTAATGCGATGAAATTGTAATATTTTATACCGCCCCTCAACAGATCCTTTTCCACGAGAGCGAAAGGGAAACGTTTTCGGGAATAAATGACGAAAATTCTGTAAAATTTTAATTCGATGAAATTGTAATATTTTATACCGCCCCTCAACAGATCCTTTTTTACGAGAGCGAAAGGGAAACGTTTTCGGGAATAAATGACGAAAATTCTGTAAAATTTTAATTCGATGAAATTGTAATATTTTATACCGCCCCTCAACAGATCCTTTTTTACGAGAGCGAAAGGGAAACGTTTTCGGGAATAAATGACGAAAATTCTGTAAAATTTTAATGCGATGAAATTGTAATATTTTATACCGCCCCTCAACAGATCCTTTTCCACGAGAGCGAAAGGGAAACGTTTTCGGGAATAAATGACGAAAATTCTGTAAAATTTTAATTCGATGAAATTGTAATATTTTATACCGCCCCTCAACAGATCCTTTTTTACGAGAGCGAAAGGGAAACGTTTTCGGGAATAAATGACGAAAATTCTGTAAAATTTTAATGCGATGAAATTGTAATATTTTATACCGCCCCTCAACAGATCCTTTTCCACGAGAGCGAAAGGGAAACGTTTTCGGGAATAAATGACGAAAATTCTGTAAAATTTTAATTCGATGAAATTGTAATATTTTATACCGCCCCTCAACAGATCCTTTTTTACGAGAGCGAAAGGGAAACGTTTTCGGGAATAAATGACGAAAATTCTGTAAAATTTTAATGCGATGAAATTGTAATATTTTATACCGCCCCTCAACAGATCCTTTTTTACGAGAGCGAAAGGGAAACGTTTTCGGGAATAAATGACGAAAATTCCGTAAAATTTGAATGCGATGAAATTGTAATATTTTATACCGCCCCTCAACAGATCCTTTTCCACGAGAGTGAAAGGGAAACGTTTTCGGGAATAAATGGCGAAAATTCTGTGAAATTTTAATGCGATGAAATTGTAATATTTTATACCGCCCCTCAACAGATCCTTCTCCACGAGAGCGAAAGGGAAACGTTTTCGGGAATAAATGACGAAAATTCTGTAAAATTTTAATTCGATGAAATTGTAATATTTTATACCGCCCCTCAACAGATCCTTTTTTACGAGAGCGAAAGGGAAACGTTTTCGGGAATAAATGACGAAAATTCCGTAAAATTTTAATGCGATGAAATTGTAATATTTTATACCGCCCCTCAACAAATCCTTTTTCACGAGAGCGAAAGGGAAACGTTTCTGGGAAAAAATGACGAAAATTCTGCGAAATTTTAATTTTATGTAATATTTTATACCGCCCCTAAAGAGATTTGTTGGAAGAACATATTTCATACTTTGCCTGGATTGTGTTTAGGCATTCTATAGAATGACTAGTCATTCTATAGAATGCCTAGGCAAAGTATAGAATAAAACCGGTATTTCATACTTTGCCTGAAACGACCAGGCATTGTATAGAATGCCTAGGCATTGTATAGAATGCCTAGGCATTCTATAGAATGCCTGGATTTCATACTTTGCCGGTAACATATATATGAATTGACATCATCAATCATCATCGTGCCCCCCCCCCCCCCCCAGCAATAATGACCGTGCCCTCCAGACTTCCAAGTCTATCTCCGTCTATGGCCCCGAGAAGGTACGCTACGGCCCTGCTGGTAACCCTACTTTAAAATCGTTATTTAGTGAAGTCAGGGGGGGGAGACTTGGGGATCTGGTCCCCCCCCCCCCGAAATGTGAGAAAATGTCCGAAAAAAGGGAAAAAGATGGCCAAATCCATTGTTCTGTCACTTTGGTCCCCCCCCCCCCGAAATGAAAGCGGTCCCCCCCGAACGAAATTTCTGGCTACGCCCCTGAGTGAAGTTGTTTAGTGAATCGTTGCTTAGTGAAGAAAATAAAAACATAAAACAATTATCAATTTTTTGTAATGTTGGCTTTCTTCTCACATATCAGCATGTGCAAACAAAACTAACATTAACCATTCGAATTCATCTTCTTGGACCATTTGCCGCCCCCATTTCCCCATTCTAGTCTAATTTTCTTGACTACTCTTTCCTCGAATTCGCCACCTTGTGCAATAACCCACTCGGCCCCTCCACTCTTACCTGTGCAAGTACACCTGTGTTTCTAAGTCACTCTCTCTTTTGGTCACTCCCATGCTCATACACTTTTTAAGTCACTCATTTAGTCATTCACATCTTTTTAGGTCATTCACATGCTTGAACAGATTCCAAGTCACTATTTTGGTCATTCAGAAGTTTGCACACACTGTAGACCTTTCTTTTGATTATTGATATGCTTTCACACTCTCCAGGTCACTCTGTTGGTCATTCACATGCTTGCACGCACTCTAGGTAACTCTTTTGCTCACTCACGTGATTGCAAACTCACTAAGTCACTTTTTGGTCAATCACTTACCTAGCCTCTAGCTATCTAGGCAGAGGCGGATTTATTGAGGGTTATACAAATTTTGCCGCCCTTCTCCCATTCTACCAATTTTCTTGGCCAATCACTCCTCAAATTTTCCACCCCTCTGAACTTGCCGCCTTGTGCTATAGTCCGCTAAGCCGCCTTCCCCCCGTAAATACGCCACTGACCATAGTTATGTTCATTTAATAAAATAATTAATTGACAAGTTATATTTACCAATACCAGCTCTCTCTTATTTATACATAATTTTTATATGATAAATTCTCGATTTACGAACAAAAATGAATAAATTAGAGTTTGCCTGATTTTACTCTCCGCTATTGAGAGCGTCCACTAACGGGGGGGAGTGAAATACATTAAAGCCCTATTCCACAGGACCGGGGATTGGAAAAGGGTCCGTTAACGGGAGGTGGGCGTTAAAGGAGAATGTCCGTTATGGGAGGTTTCACTGTAATGATCAACCGTCGTAAAGTGAAGATTATTAAAAACGCGCGATCTCAGATTTTTCTTTCAAATTATCATGCATAGAAATAATTCTTCGGGATAAAAAGCATGCTTAAGAATAACGGCCGACTTCGATGAGCCATGAAATTAGAAGAAGGTTTTTTTATCAAGCTTAATATCCATTAATCCGAAGATATAAAATATAAAACAGGGTCAAGTCAACGTCTATGCTGAACGATATTAACAGGATGGCATGGTAACAGGGCGCATGGCATTCTGCTGGCGAACCGTGGATCCTAAGGGCAACTAAAAAACGTATTCAAATAACGTGTAGTACTCAGATATGTCATTCGTGTTGCAAGGAGTTGTATAGTTATTAAAATAAAAAAATTTAATTTTTTATACGGACACCCCCTGTGCTCAAGAACCCTATTACGAAGTTGTTGTGCTGTCTCTCCTGATGCCAACAAAAAAAAAAAATTCAAGTTTCTAAGTACAATATTCGGTGATATATTCGAATTCGAAAAACGGAGGAAAGCCGAGGAAAGAAACAGCGTTAAATGTGGGTAAACTGTTTTTCCCGCATTTAATGCTGTTTTTTTCCCAACTTTCTAACTTGCTGCAGAAAAACTACTGTATATATATAGTTATATTTTTCTTCCTTTATCTGTGCTGTACTAACACCCTCTATAGCAAAAGGCCTCCGCGAGAAGCTCGTCACGTCGCTGAAGAAGGCCATTTCACCTGTAGCCATTGAATATAGCAGGCCGACACATGCGATGGCTTTACCTTTTTTTGAAGTACATCCAATGGCTACACAGGCGAAATTTTCTACTTCAGTGACGTCGCGAGCTTCGCGTGGAGGCCTTCTGCTATAGATGGTGTTGGCTATACCTGATTATGTATGGTTTTGAATGACGTCACTCTAAGACTCTAGGGTTACAGGATTTTTAAATTCATTCTTGGCCTCTGAAAAAATTATCTCAAAAATCTCAAAATATTGATATTTACAATTTTTTGAAGGACCCAATTATATTTCCGCCGGACTTTTTTATATCCTTGTGCATATTTAAATGAGTAGAATCAGTGGCAATTTTTTCAAAAGTATTTGAAGACGTCAACTTGGGACCCTTTCCTTGTCAGTTTCTTAAAAATAGGGCTATGTTGTAGGTCAAATGTTTCAAAGTCGTTCCTAACTAGTTTGGCAATATGACCCGTATTTTACGGGCCATTCTCATGTCTTTCTGCGATTTTTACAGCCCTGATTTTTGTATAAAAAAATTTTCCCCTGTTTTTCCCATATTTCTTAATGAATGTTCCGTAGAATGCGGGTTGTTCACTGAGTTGAAATGCATTTTAATTCACTGCGATCAGGAAAGGTCCATCATTTCTTACGCATTGGCAATTTTTTAGTTTCTCTGAAGGGTCTACTATGCAGCTCTACACGAATTTTTCACCCATTTGCGAACTCGCTTGGCAAGAACCGTCAATATTTCGTATTTTACCATACTTTTTCCGATGTAATACGGTCGGACTTTTCCTCTCATATTTTCATGGGGAAGATTGATTTCGTGGGATACATCCCATGGAGGAAAGCATGCATTTTATTATTCTTTATATTTATTCTTTCCTCCTAGTTATTCTTTCTTCCATGGATACATCCAGTTACTCCGAGGACTATATTTAACGCGTGATTTTAGGCTGACCATATTTACTTGAGAGAAATACGAGATATTAGGCTTCCAAATACGAGAATACGAGAAGATACGGGACATGGACAATTGTAGCCAAAATGATGCTAAAAGTAAGCAAAGTTGCCAACTATTGTTAAAGTAAAAGTAAAGTCGCCAATCGTGGGAAATGAAGCGCTACTGCAAATTGCAGTGAATTTTAAAAAAAAATATGTTTGACGAATATTTTTATTGAAAGTCGTAATTATCGTAATGTAATTTCTAAATTAGGAAGATAATTTTAATCGTTGATTTGAAGAATAAAAAGTCAAGTTCTCTTCGCTGAAATACGTGAAAAATCAGGACATTTTTACAAAAAAGTCGGGACGGCCAGAAAAATAGAAAAAACCGGGACTGTCCCGGGAAATACGGGACGTATGGTCACCTTACGTGAGTTGAGTTGAGCATGTATCATCCTTCAAAAACCATTTAAATTAACAGAAAATGGTTAATATAGCATATAAATGGTATTTTCTTTAGAATATATCCATTTTTTTTTTATCGAAATATTAATTTTTTTTCTACTTTTTGGTCGGTTGGAAGAGGGCACATAATTCCCATGTCTACATGCGTTGAACATAAAATTCATTGGTGACCCTGAGTTTCGTACATGGGTCCCCCCCCCCCCCCCCAGTGCCGTCTAAACGCATGGGCCCACCCGGGCACGGCCCGGGGGCCTCAAGATAAGAGGGGCCTCACAAAAATGAGATCCGGTTGAAATTTTCCAAGATTTACCGGGTAGGGCCTCCAAAACACCACTTGGCCCGGGGGTCCATGATACTCTTAAGACGGCCCTGCCCCCCCCCCCCCCACAGTGGGAAAGGAGGCTGCAGTCCGTGGACCCGAGACGATTGTCATCCTCTTTTGTTTTCTTCACACTGTAAATTCATTTAATCGGGTGAAAAATCTATCCTATAGGAGCCCGAAAAAAATCACAGCCTAGGAGGGCTCTGCTGTAGGATCATGCTTCCATCGTGAAAATTGTTTGCCTTGACCCCTACTCTAACCCAGGGCCGACGCGCATTTTGGTGCCCCCTTGTAACGTTGAAGGAGAGGTGTGAGAATAAAATTTGCGCCTCCTCTGGTCCAGCACCTGGGGCACGAGACCCTCCTGCGCCCCCCTAGTTGCGGTCCTGCTCTAACCACTCTCATTTTTGCAGTAGTTCTGGGGCATTCATCTCCTTATATTATCAAACTACTGGCGCCCAAAATGAATTGAGCATGCGGCGGCTCACCAGACTGTGGCCAACGGTCGCCAAGTGCGGGGACTGCGCGAGAGAATTTTTTGTGACTAGACAGACCTGAAGATAACGCTGATTCAACATGTTATGTTCTCGATGATACAATAAAAGTGGGCAGTAACAGTGGTGACCTAGACCGAAGCAACCTTCTGATGACATAAAGATGACGAATCTACTCAGCCGAAGCCCAATGTGTGCAGCACCGCCGATGCCATTAAGATCAGGGTAGGACCTTTTTGTGATCGCTCTATTTTGTTTGGTCAGGATAACAAATGCTCTTATTTTTATTTTCGCAATTATATAACTAGATTCGCATAAAAGTCTGTATCCAAAAATGCCTAACGATAACTCTCCTAACCCTTCGCCACCTGACCCATCACCAGAAAACTTACAAATTTGTCGCGTTGCCTTGAAACTCCCGCCCATATGGCGGCAAAATATAAAGTTATGGTTCATTCAAGTGGAAAGTTGTTTTTCAATATCCGCCATAACTAACGACGCTACCAAATACAATAACGTGATTGCGGTTATAGATCCAGAAACGCTCGCTTCCGTTTCAGATATTTTATTGAACCCACCCGAAACAAACAAGTACGAGACTCTTAAACAACGGATAATCGAAGAATTCTCTGATTCTAACACTTGTCAAGTACGCAAGTTGTTGTCCGAACTACAGTTGGGGGACAAAAAACCTTCACACCTATTAAGGGAAATGAGAGATTTAGCCGGCAAATCTGTAAGCGACGATTTTCTAAAAACTCTATGGTTCCAACGTATGCCGTCAGAAACACAGGCCATCCTATCAGTTAGCTCAGAGAGCTTAGAGACATTAGCGAAAATGGCCGACAAAATAATAGAAGTTAGTAAAGACACATACAACAACAGCATCTATGCCATGGGGAGAGCGGAACGCACAGGGACCCCGCAACTACATGTCAACAACGTTGAACCCGATAATCCCTCCCCTCTGACAGAAATGAGTGCCATGAGAGCGGAGATAGCTTCTCTTAGCAAAAAACTCGACCGCTTGTCTAGAGAGAGAGAAACAAACTATACGAGACGGAGGTTCAGATCTCCTTATCGTCGTTTCACTCCCTCATCACAAACAACCGGCTATTGCTATTACCATGCTAGATTCGGCAACAACGCCTTCAGATGTCAACAACCGTGCTCTTTTCAAACCAAGGAACAGGGAAACTAAACACGGCCGTCGACTATAATATATCGGCGACGTCAACACCGATGGCCGTGAAAACTTGTCGCCTTTATGTATTTGATAAAAGATCCCATTTGAGATTTTTAATTGATTCAGGATCTGACGTTTCTTGCATTCCACTCACAAAACATTACACAAAAATAGTTCCTGATTCATTTGAATTGTTTGCTGCCAATAACTCTAAGATACACACTTACGGCACCAAAGTTCTCAATGTTGACTTTGGATTAAGACGTTGTTTTGAGTGGAAGTTTCTCATTACAAGCGTACCAATACCGATCATAGGCGCAGATTTTCTTCTCAACTTTGGACTTTTAATTGATCTCAAACACCGCAGATTAATGGACAGTGTCACGAAACTTTCGCAAATTGGAAAAATTGAATATAACTCTGAAAACTATTCCATTAAGGTAATATCCGAAACTTCGGAATATCACAAAATCTTGGCAGAATTTCCTGAACTGACAAAAGTGTCGCACAAAGTGAAGCCTGTTCAGCATAACACTGTACATTACATCGAAACCACCGGCCCGCCTATACATAGCAAACCCAGGCGATTAAATCCCAAGCTCTATGATGCTGTTAAGGAGGAATTCAAATTTATGATGAATCAAGGAATATGTAGGCCTTCTAAATCGCCCTGGTCATCACCATTACATGTCGTATCAAAAAGTTCAGGCAGTATTCGTCCAGTGGGTGACTACCGCAAACTCAATGCCTGCACGGTCCCAGATAGGTACCCCATTCCTCACATTCAGGACTTTTCAAATGCATTACACGGTAAAAGTTGTTTTTCAAAACTTGACATTGTGCGCGCGTATTTTCACATTCCTGTTCATTCCGACCACATTCCGAAAACAGCTGTTTGCACACCTTTCGGCTTATTTGAATTTCCTTACCTGAATTTCGGCTTGTGTAATGCTGCCCAATCTTTCCAACGATTTATGAATGAGATTCTTGGTGATCTGAAATTTTGTTATGTCTATTTAGATGACATTTTGATTTTCAGTGACAGTGAAATTGAACATAAGGTTCACTTACGCACTGTTTTGCAACGGCTCAATAACTATGGCCTCACAATTAATGTTTCCAAATGTGTCTTCGGTGTTGCGGAGATATCATTCTTAGGCCACTCCATTTCCAAACAAGGCACCAAACCCTTGCCAGAAAAAGTTGAGCCGATTCTCAATTATCCAAGACCAAGAACAATTAAAGAACTACGACGTTTCCTTGGACTACTCAATTTTTTTCGTAGATTTTTACCACACGCAGCACATACACAAACTACACTGAATAATTATTTGAAAGGGTCAAAAAAAAACGACAACAGAGAAATTGCTTGGACTGACATAGCAAATAAGGAATTTCAAAATTCCAAAACACTATTGTCCAACGCAACCCTTTTAGCACATCCGAAACCCGATGCCAAACTCGTACTTCAGGTAGATGCATCCGATTTTGCCATTGGCGGCGCACTGTTTCAGGTGGTTGACAACGAGCTTCAGCCTCTTGCATTTTTTTCTAGGAAATTGTCTCCCGCGGAATGCAACTACAGCGCGTACGACCGTGAATTGCTGGCTGCATATGCTTCTATAAAGCAGTTTCGGCATATGTTGGAAGCTAGGGACTTTTCTTTACTCACGGACCATAGACCACTAACATATGCCTTCAAGCAAAAATTAGACAAGGCTTCCCCTCGTCAATGCAGGCAATTAGATTTTATTGCCCAATTCACTACTGACATACACTATATAAAAGGTAGCGAAAACATACCCGCAGATGCACTTTCCCGCATAACATCAATTTCAATGCCCAATCCTATTGACTATAACGAAATTTCAAAAGCACAAGAACGCGACCAAACTTTAACTGATCTTTTACAAAATCCACGAGGATTACAGCTCAAAAAAGTGACTTTGCCAGACTCAAATACTTCACTATTTTGTGATCTCTCCACTGGCACAGCTAGACCATACATACCAGAACAGTTTCGTAAGCAGGTTTTCGAGACCATTCATAATATTTCCCATCCAGGAATTAAAGCTACAACTAAATTGATTCGGACTCGTTTCATTTGGTCTTCATTAAATAAAGATTGTAATAACTGGTCCAGACAATGTATACCTTGTCAAAAGTCCAAAATAACACGACATACGAAAACCCCATTAGGTTTATTTCCTGACCAAACTGAGCGATTTGATCACATCCATCTTGATATCATTGGTCCTCTTCCTCCGTCTGGTGGCAATGCCTATTGTCTAACTATGATCGACAGATTCACACGTTGGCCGGAGGCGGTCCCGATTCCAGACATCAGCGCCGAGACTGTAGCTCGCACATTCTACGCAACATGGATATCTCGCTTTGGGGTGCCATCCAAAATTACAACAGATCAAGGCCGTCAATTCGAGAGCTCCCTCTTCCTAGCACTGGCAAGAGTACTAGGAATTCAACGAATACGGTCCTCACCATATCACCCGCAAGCAAATGGACTCGTAGAGGAGCTACACAGACCCCTCAAAGCTGCCATCAAAGCCTATAACACAGAACACTGGTGTACTGCTTTGCCCACTATATTACTCGGTTTCCGTAGCGTCTTCAAAGAAGATCTGAAAGCTACCACCGCGGAATTGGTATACGGCACTAGTCTCAGACTTCCCGGAGAAATATTCGATCCCACTCCGAGGGAAACATCATCAAAAGAACTTATTGAGACTATCAAAGAACATTTTACAAAATTACGACCGCGACCAACATCTTGTCATGCACCACAAAGTATTTTCGTCCACCCTCATTTGAAAGACTGCTCACACGTATTCATTCGGCACGATGGGGTGCGAAAGCCGCTTCAAGCTCCATATGACGGACCATTTCAAGTGATTCAACGACGTGAAAAGACATTCGACATCGATGTCCGTGGAAAAAAAAGAACAGTTTCTCTGGACAGACTGAAACCCGCCTTCCTGGCTTCAGACGTGAACGATTCCAGTCCGTCACCAACAAGAATTACCTTACCTACGCCTCCCGTTCCTCAGACAAGAAAAACACGTTCCGGACGAACTGTCCATTTCCCGGACCGTTTCGAACCGTAAGTTCGCTACTGGGGGGGGAGTGTGCGGCGGCTCACCAGACTGTGGCCAACGGTCGCCAAGTGCGGGGACTGCGCGAGAGAATTTTTTGTGACTAGACAGACCTGAAGATAACGCTGATTCAACATGTTATGTTCTCGATGATACAATAAAAGTGGGCAGTAACAAGCACAAATATCAAGAAAGAGACGTTTTCTGGATATTAATGTCAATGTGAACTGCTTACGATGCATCCCGCGGTGTATTGGTAGCACGGATGCTTGCGTGGATCACAGTTCGATTCCCGGCGGAGGCGAGCAGGGTCGGACTTCAGCAGGTGAGAAGGCTGCAGCCGCACCGGACCACTAAATTTTGGGGGCCGCAAAACTTTATTGATTACATTTTGACTTTATCGTTTGACTTGACGTTAAGAAAGCAAATAGCTTGAAATTCCGTCCTAGATCTCTAGAACATCTCCAGAACACAGACATCGAATCCTGTCCTAGGGCGTTCACAATTCCCCCCCCCCCCCAGCCCTCCCACAAAGCCAAGAGAAGAATGTGCCCGGACATTGGACGAGTGGCGGCGCTAAATTCTTCTTTTAAAATTATTCAAAATTACACGGAGGAAGCATATATAATGCATGCTTGCCCGGCTGAAAGAATATCTAATTGCGACCCTGCCTGGGTAGATAATCGGCTCTGTGTAGCCCCTTCAGCCCCTCCCCAACTTTTAGTTATTTGGGAGCATTATCGTCCAAATTCATTGCCGAATGAGGTTTCATTGTCATGACCATAATCTAGCAGTTCGATATTCATTCTCGGGTGCCAATGTAAACCTGGCGTGCATCAGGGCTGTTGTTGTTGATGTTCATTCACACTGAGGGATCGGGAATCCCCGTTTTAGAGGGCCGCAAAGCTGTTTTTGCACCGGCCCCCCCTCCCCCAAGTTTTGCTCATCCCCAACTTTTCTTTCTGATTTCCCCAGGGCCGCAACTTGATACTTTGTCACCCGGAGCAAGCCGGAATTTTGGCGCCCCTTGCATGTAGAAGAAGCAGTTAAAGCGTGAATTCGGGAGCCCATTCTGGTCCCGCGCCCGGGGCACCAGACCCGCCTGCTCCCCAATAGTTGCGGCCCTGGATTTCACATAGGCATTGATATCCAGAAAAAGTCTCTTTCCTTGATGTATTGATCAGACAAAAACCATCTTTCTCTGTGCTGCTGCCACCTGGAAGCCATTTTCCGAACTTAAGGGAGACTCCAAAGTCTCTACTTTAGCGCGTAATGCTAGAGCTCCTTATAGTAATAGGCTGACTTATCCGTCATCTTTGAGCCAAAGTGTGACGACAGTATTGTCATAATAGCCAATCGCTGTTCTCTATCCTGCTTTTTCGAACGATCAGACGTCACTTTTTACAAAAAAATATGGTTGGACCATGGATTGTTATGGCACCTATAACCTCTTCACACCTGAGCTAAAACTGACAATTAAAAAATTCTTTAATTGCTTTATTTTTATTGTATGTCAAAATGCCCCTTAAAAAGAAAATTAATGAATTAACTAATTTGACTAGGAGTCATTCAAGTATTACGTCAGCATCGGGGGGGGGGGGGTTCGGATTTGCTGACTTTTGATGACAAGGGGAGGAGGTGGTTTTAAGGTTGCTTACGTCATCAACCGACCCTTTTTGAAAATATGAAATATTCTAAACTCCTGACGAAATTTTGCTGACGGGGGGGGGGGGGTCAGTGTTTTGCTGACTTTTGCTGACAAGTGGGGGGAAGGAGGTCAAAAATGGCTGAAAATCTGTTTACGTAATACTTGAATGGCCCCCTAGATATATTTACTAGGATTATCCAGTTATTAAGTCCATATGAATGATCCTGAAGTAAAACCACTTTACAGCATTTTTTTTTTCAAAAATGAGATAGCAGTGCCATCTCTAATATTCAAGGAGTACAACTCCTACCTGCATTCATTTTTGGGGTAGAACAACTTTAAAGCCATAAAAAAACGCAATAAAGTTTTGGTGGACTGGAGGAAAACCCCTTTACTCCAAGCATTCAGGTTCGTTTTTCTCAAAATCTAATTTTGGTTGTAAAGCAGTCTTACCCCGGGACCCTTCATATGTGTACCTCAGGACTTGCTGAGAAAAGAATCGTTAACACCATTTAAAACCATTAAAAAGAGGATATAACCGGGCGTGATCCATAGTCCTCCATCTTGGTGTGGCAAAACCATTTTTTTTAATTACAAGTGTCGTCTAATTGTTAACCAGTCAGGTGGTCACGGCGGCATATACCGTAGTGATGATTTTTAATCTAATTACATCAATTTTTGAAAATTAATTAGTATTTATTTTAATAATTACCATAATTTTTTTTTGTTGATGATTTTAAAAAACAGTTAAGAACGTGAAGAAGTCAGTTTAAATGTATTCATAAAAAATTTTAATCAGGAAAATTCATTTTATTACCTTCAAACTTTTAAAAAAGGGAAAGAGGAGAAATCACAATTGGACAGCTGACTGGTTAAAAGAAAACAAGGAACAGTGATTGGCTGTAGTGATATGTTAATACAGATATCCAAGAATGACAGATAAGTCAAGGAGCTCTAGTCAATCCTGCTTTTCTTCAATGATTTCCAAGACATATATATCACCACCAAGCAGTGTCGTATTAAGGCATGGGCCCACCTGGGCACGGCCCAAGGGCCTCAAGAGAAAAGGGGCCTCACAAAAATGAGATCTGGTTGAAATTTCCGAGAATTTGCCTGGTAGAGCCTCAGAAAATCACTTGGCCCGGGGGCCCCTGCTGCCAAGTCTGCTTTCTTTTATAGGCATCTTACGTGACGCTATTGAGTGTGTATGTTATAAGTTAAGCAAAGTCTTCTGTAATATATTGGTAGTTCTCTTGGCCAGGATTGTAAGAGGACTGGGTTCCGATTTCCAGCAGAGACCAGTGCCATTTCAACTCTCGTCTCATCTCCCAAATGCTTGAAAAACATTATGGTGTTTCATTTTTAATTTGCTGTTGTGAAATAACTATCCACAATTTTCATAGGTTCTATGCTTTGTATCTCACACCACAAAAATGAATACTATGAACGTAAAGATTACCTTGATAATGTTAACTTGAATTGTTCAAGTTAATAATAAGTCTGCAATGATGCATCACCGAAATTTTTAATTTTTTCAAGCATTTTTCAAAATATATACTGATATAACGTTTTTCTCTCTTTTGGCATTTAAATTTACAAAAGTTTCAATACCTTAATAAATCATGTTCATTCATTCTGTCTTCATTTTCATGATCATTATGATGTTTGAACACTCAATGAACAATTCAAAAATGATTATCTTCTGCATTTCATAAAATTACAACCACAATAAAAAAAGCCATTAAAATATTTTTTCCCTTCTCTCTATAAGACTTATTATAACTGCAGAGCAGAACTTTTCTAATTAGATATGCACAAAACAGAAATCACCATTAAAATATCATGTACACAACAAAATTCAAAAATGTAGAAAAAAATATATAAAAAAGGATAAGGATAATAATATCACAATCTCTGAAAAAAATTTAACAAATTTCTCTGAAGTAAATAAGTCAGATAAAAAAATGATCAGTTAATATTTTTTATTTATGATATAAAAAATTGCTTTCATAAAAAAAAACTTTGATTAGATGAAAATGTGATACAAATTAGTATGTGTGATTCAAGTTTAAATTTATAATCTTTCAATTCTAAAGTGCAGCTTGTAGCTCAATAGCTAATACAAAATCCATGTATAAAATACTAAAAAATGCCTATAACTATTTCTTAAAATTAATAATGAATAAATATAAACAAAGGTTTGAGAAACAGTTTTTTCAGCCATTGCAAAAGATTCTGAATAGATATGAAATTGAAGAAAAAATTTCTTGCCTCTACTCACAGTATTTTAATCCTTGAAAAAAAAATTAATGAAATTTCCAAACATACAAACAAATATACCAAGCTACAATTCAAAAAATTCCAAACATACAAAAATAAATGGCAAAAAAAAAATCATTACTTGGAAACACCTTTATAAATAACAAATTTTTATTCCTCTGTCACACATACAGAATCATAAAGGCAATAAATAAACAAAACAAAATTGACATGCACAATACATACACACAATCTCAATGGAGACTATAACACACGTCTAATAACTGAATATTTTAACACAAAAACAACAATTTTAACATTCATTTTCAAAACTTTTAAACTTATCATTACATTTTAAAGTTTATATTTTACACATCATAGCAGGATGGAATGTTCCTTTTTTAAAAAGAAATGGGATTGTTGTAATATTTTTATTGATTTTTAAACAGTGAAAAACAGTTTTAATCATTGACTAGTTTAGAAAAGCAATCTTAAACTACACTTGATATTTATATCAAAAAGTCTGGATGAATTTACTACTTTGTACAATTAAAAAAAAATGTTTCTTAATGATTAAAAATAATCTAATATACTTCTGCACTTGTGTATATATAAATATTGATGCTTTTAATCATTACAGGGGTGCGGTAGCCCAGGTCGATAAGATACTCGCCTAAAGTACCAAAGGATGTTTAGAGGTGTCGCGAGTTCGATACCCGATTCATCCTTGTTAGAAAAATTTCTTGACACAGGGGTACAACAAAAACGGCGACATGGCAGCAGAAAAAATTGCTACCGCAAGGAATTCCCCCATCGAGGAGTTAACGCACCAACCTCTCAATGAGTATAAAAAACAAGCCTGCCGTCCGGAATCGGCAATAAATTGTAGGTCCTGGTCTAATTAGCCCTCGTGTGCAGAAAATGACTGTGGTGCGACAAAAATTATCAAATGATCATTTAATCATTACATAGTATTTTAATTTATTCTGATATAAAAATTCATTTTTCATGAAAAATATTTATCAATTTGTATAAACAAAATTATACTGTAAGAGAACGACACACAATATTTTCATGAATGAAAGAAAACATGAAAAGAAAAATACCATTTCATTAAAAAATAAATAAATACTTGAATATATCAATCAAGTTCAACAAACAATACCAGCTCGAATCAAAAAAAGTGTATAGGTCCCTAAATAAATGAAAAAATTAAAATTCTTTATATATTCTCATGGTGCTGGAGATTAATAATGCTGAGAAATTTATTACAAAAAGATTTTTATATCAAAGTTATATCCGGGGGGGGGGGTATTTTAGGTAGTAGTTATCTCTCCCATCTCATTTATTTATGAGAAAAGTTAGTTTTAAATATTTTCTGGGGTTTTTTTTTAATATGATATGAACCATAAATAAAAGGCAAACAAAAAGGAAATACAGTCAAACTTGGCTATAACAACATCAAAGATTTTACGAAATTTCGCTCTCACAATCAAGGTTGATGTTTTAAGACCTTTTTTAATGAAAAAATATAATTAGATGCAACCAAATAATGGGCATGAAGTTATTTCATAATGATTAAAATGACTATATTTTACCAAGAAACATACAGGAAATTGGGATTATAAATGTGGAACATCACCAATTCTAGTCAAAAATGCTGCCAACCATCGATGAAATTGCTGCATATTCCTTACAAATAGCCTTTAGTAAAAAATAGGAAGTGCTACAGTAACTCTGCAGTGATTTAAAGTGTATTTCACAAAAAAAATAAAAAAATAGGTGAGATGAATATCTGCAGTCAGATTCATAAAAAAACACAATTTATATATATCTCAATTATGTGAATTTCCTTTATCCTTGATTCTAGCAAACGTTATGAATGGAAAAAAAACTTTAAAAATGTTTGTTGAAAAAAACTCATTTTTTATTGAAAAAAAGCGAAAGGAAAATTACAAATGAATACAGGAACGTCAAGTATACAAATTGTGTCAATGAGCAAGAATTACTGTAATAATCTCTTTTTCATTGTCACGTTACAATAGAACAACAGACGAACATTCTATTAATATTACGAGCTCTAGTTCTATTAATTTCTGGGGGAAACACCATAAAAACAAAAGAAAAAAATTTTTTTTATTTACATTATTCACATTATTTATTATCACATTATTATGTATGAGAATCAGTTGGGAATGCCAATTACTGACTCAAGGTTTAGTTAAAACACATAATTATTACTGAGTTTGCCTGTAAATGCTGTAAACAGAATCACACATGATTAAGTTTACCTCTTTCATCAGTTTAGTTTCTGAACTTACTGAAAAAATTCATGACTATGACCTTATTGCAAACTTTTGCAAAAAAAATAATACTATGAGAATAAAGATTAACAACTTTAAATATCATTTGTAAACAAGCTTAAAAAATGAAAAGTAAAATGTATATAACATAACAAAAAATATTTAAAAAAAATAATATCACAGAAATAAGTGCTTTGAATAAAATGTATATTGACCACATCACTTTCATCACATAACTTTGAAAATATATTTACCGGATCTCAACTAGTATACACTTTTAAATACTGATGAATGAAAATATGAAAATGAGTTCATCTAATAAGCAATCTGGTGTGCATATGAATCAATTAACTTTTTTTCTCCTATTATAACCATTAAAGGTGACTGTTTCTTAAGTTCTTGTTCAAACATTTTTTACTGGACTGTTTCTTAAGCCGGTATTACACTATAAATGTTTTATTATAAAAGTTATTTTATAAAACTTGCAAATGCAACCAATAAGTTTATCTGTTACACTCAAGAAAATGCAACTAATAAGCTTATTGGTTGCATTCATCGATTTTATAAAAAAATTTATATATATAAATCTTTTATAGTGTAATACCAGCCTTAGCCAACTACATTAATATGTTACAGAATAAAAAGAAATATTTAAGCTGCTGGGGTGGTAAGTTATTTAGACAAATCTATTTAGCACGTTCTAAAACAAAACATATTCTTAGTACATTTTATTTCAATCAGCTCCAGTTTACCTTTTTAATCTTTTAAATTGAAATGTGAATTTTCACATAATTTCAACTTTCTCATAATCTCATAATTCTCATTTTCACACATATAAGTACTAACATTATATTACACAGTATCTTAAATCATTAAATTTTAATTACAGTCAAACTCGATACCTAGAAGGGCTTCCTGAATTTGAAATTACTTCACGTTAGCAAAAATTCAAGTTACAACGCTTAGGTTTATAGAAACTTTATCACACACAAGATTCAAGTTGCTGTGAGATGTAAAAAAATTGAGTTATAGAAATTTTATTGTGTATATAAATTTTGACCTCTCTTTATTTTAAATTCCTTAAAATTCACATTTTTGAGCAAATAAGTATCGTCATTTAGACTGTTATATTGCATACACTTTCTAATTCATAATCAGGTAATGTTATTAGTAATTTCTAGATTATACTGCCATGCTTGTTATGTACATACAGTTGCGTTCAAAAAAATCGGACAATCGGTTTTCCCTCTAAATGAAATGCAAATCATATTATGCAAATCGGAATTACATTGTATCACATCTATCTACGTAACTCTTACGACTGAGTTAATTTTATAGGAAAAGACAGGGAATATAATATGCTGAAAGGAATTCATTCAAAGCTCAAAAAAAAGTCTGACAATGTGAATTTTTCTTGTTTTCGGAGGAGCTGTTTCTTATTTTTTTAAAATTTAAATTGATTTTCTTGCAACTTTGGAGGTGAGAGAAGTGCCCCGTAAAAGACAAATTTCTCTGGAAACAAAAGAGCAGATCGTGAAACTTATCCAAGATGGACAAAGCTGCATTTCTATTTCTAAACTTCTAAGTGTTCAAAAATCGACAATATGTGATGTTTGGAAGCGGTTTCAAGTGTGTAGTGAGGTAAACATAAAGTCTGGTTCTGGTCGCCCAAGAAAAACTTGTTCCAGAATCGATCGCTTGATAAAACAACATTCCGTAAAGAATTCGACAAAGAGTGCAGTGGAGATATACCAAGCATTCCAAGCGAGTTTACTGAGCTTCTATCAGTGTCTCTGCAATCAAGTGACCTCTTTATGAAGCTTATTTCTTTTGGTCGAAGACCCACAAAGAATCCTTTGATTAAGAATAGAAAGGTCTGACTTGATTTTGTTCGGAAGCCCCAAAGCTGGACTCCTAAACAATGGGCAAAGGTTGTTTGGAGTGATAAGTCCACGTTCCAAATGTTCGAGTGAACAAGGATATATTAGGCAGCCAGTAAACCAGTAAGTCAACAGGAGATATCAGTTTCCTGCAGTTAAACATAGTGGTGGTAACATGATGGTGTGGAGCTTCTTTGGATCATCCAGTGATGGTCCTTTGGTGCGAAAAACAGGCATCATGGACCAAAAACAATATTTGGACATTCTAAAGGCCCACTGCAGCAGAACTCACATACTTCGAGGATAGATTTTTCGTGGTTTAATGCCATAAAAAATTAGAATTCTAAAATAGCCGTTGATGATTGCCTGATATTACCTGATCTAAATCCAATAGAGAACCTATGGCAGGTGCTTAAATGTCACTGTAAAGCTATGAAATTTTCTAATCTGGGTGAAAAATTGCAATTTTTACAGCAAGAATGGAAAAAATACCTATCAAAAATTTGACGGATTTGGTGGACTCAATGTCCTGCAGATGCAGTGCAGTAAAGTCATGAGAGTACCCTACCAAAATAGTGAAAAATATGTTATTTATTATGTTTATTTTTGATGGTTTGATAATTCTTGTGAGAACCATCCAATTTCTTTTTATCTCAAAAGTTTGAGTATTTTTATTATGAACAAAGTATATGATTTGATTACAGGTCCATTTTCAGATATGTATTTTATTAGTAGACGAGAATCAAATCTATATGCTTTATATACCGATTGTACCCATGCATTAAAATATTTTAGCAAAAATAAGGTCGTCTGACTTTTTATGAATGCAACTGTACTGTTGCTTCAAAAATTTTGGTTTTATTAGTTACTTACTCTCTACAGTCATTATGTAAAAAAAAATTCATAATGAGTACAGCTATATGATAAAAATATCTCATAGTTTGAGGATAATATTATAAGCATGAGTATATGCTCATATTTTGACAACAAAACTTCTTAACACTTTGAAGACCACAGTATGAATATTCATACTGTGGCATTTACATATAAACAAATAATAAAGAATAACATTGTCCAGAGTATTCAAACCTTAACATTTCAATGCAAATCATTTTTAATAATTTCTCTTTTGCTACCTTTCAAAATTGATTGACTTTGAATTTAAAAACTGTTGGGTTGTTCAAAGTGTTAAGAAATTAAATGTATAATTTACAATTGAAAAAAACAAGCTCATAAAGTTCATTTTCATAATGAAATTAATAGATGATGCTCTGGTGAAAGTAATGATGATACATAAAAATATATTTTAAAAACAGGATGTGAAGATCATTTATGATCAACTCCATAGAATGACACCTTGCTTTAGTCACAAAATTGCTTGAAATTCACCTCTTGAATTATAACGAAATTGCCTATAAAAAATTATAGAAGGTATGAATACTGCAGAAAAACAGGATTTTTGATCAAAAAAATTAAAATACAATGAATACTCTACAAATGATCATCTCATATAATGACCATATTTTTATGGGATAGAATTTTCACCCATAATAACAGCACTGCCATTTTCAATTATCACACTAAATACTGATATTATTTCAAACCAAATTTTTGATAATAAGAACTTGTGGGTGTGTGTGTGTGATAATCTTATATTCTCACTATTTAATGCAATTAATGGAATCAATCCATTAATTCTGAATATATGAAATGTCATTCAGATATTTTATATATGGGTGATTCTCATGAAATTGGTCGAAATTGTGTCCCCAACAGTTTATATTAAATATATTTCACACAGAACTTTTTCCCCTTCACTTTCTATTTAGATTCCAGTTTATAAAAAGTTGCTTTTCAATTATATATTTTTTGCAAAAAAGCCATTTTTTTGAGAGAAATATATAAAATTGAAAATTATTTTCTCACTTTACAACGTTTCAGCTCAGAGACATCTATTATTTCTGAAAAACGCATGTTTTAAACATGTAAAAATGTCTTTCTCCTGGTATTATGTAACCAGAAAAAAGGTTTGATAGTAAGTTAAGGGGGGGGGGGAAGTAAACAAAATACAAATTTATTGGTTGCAACACCAAGCTGCATTAATATTTTATCTAAAGACTGTTTTGAAAATGCAATTCATGCTCTAACAAAGCAGAGACAAATTAGAAATCTGTTGTCCCCATAAGATTAACAAAAAATAGCAAGAAACACAAATAAATAATAATTACAAATGGCAATGATCGGTGTGATCACCCCTTCCCCAAGCAAAATGCAATAATTCATGAAATTTTACATGGTACTTCTACATGGTAATATTGCAACAGCAAATTCAAGAAAAATTTGACTGAAAAATGGGTAAAACTGGGACATTTTTCAAAAAAGTTGGTATGGGGGAAAAAAACAGAAAAACAGGACTGTTACGGGAAATGCAGGATATATTGTTATCTCATGCTGAGACTAATTTTTTGTAATGTTTTGTAAATTCACTCCTCCCAATAGTGAGCTCTAGATCCGCCCAACTCAATTTTAGACATTTTGAGGAAAAATATTTGAACACTGAACAAAGCATTATCTGCTATTGAAACTGATAAAAATAACTCAGCTCAGACAAGCATTACAACTTGCCTAATTTTAACATATTGAAGTAGATGCTAAGGTGCTTCATTTTTCATGCTTTCCTGAAAAATTACCACCTTTCAAGTTACATAGTGGTACTATTCACAACATGATATGCTTTTTCAAATTGATGAAGATCACTCCTTCAAAATGTTTTACTTGTATTTCACAAGCTTGATTTTTGTTTCAACTTAATCAGAGTTTGTTTTCAATTTAGAAAGTCAATCATGTCCACAAAGTAGCAATATAGCAGAAAATGTTATGTAAATGATTTACATACACTCCTCAGTGAATAAATATATTGTTTGCAATCATAAACAAACCATAATAAATACATAAGATATAAATTTGGTCAATGAAAAGTATGGCTTCCATGTGTAAAATTTAATTCAAAACTCATAAATCATCAAGAATAATGTTTTTTCTGGAAACAAATAGAAATTTCTTTCTTCACATAATAGGCCTAATATTAAGTATTCTCATATGTAACACTTTGATTTCTTAATTAAACTTTCCAATGAACTTTTTTTACCATATATCATTAGAAAGCTTTCAACATGAAATAAATGTAGCAAGAATGAAAATAAGCTATATGATAATTTAATGATTGAAGATTGAGGTTCAAATTCAGGTTTTAATAAAACTAAAATTTTAGAATGTCTTTTTCGTTTACACATGTGTCAGGTTCTCTCATAAAAACTAGAAAAAAACTAAAGAAAATAAAATGATGCAAAACATAAAGAAAAAACTTATGAGCATTTCTGCTTTATCTGTGTGACAAAGATTTTCACATACACCACCTGTTGTAATATTCAATTGACAATTGAATTTATTCAAAACAAAATACCTTTCTTATCTATTACCTTATTATCTTAAAAGTTTTGTAACATTTATATGCCATCATCTCATCACCTTAACTTCTTTATGATCAGGGACATAATATTACCTCCAAACGCCAGTGGGATATATTCAATTTGTCAATTTCTTCAACTTCTTTTTTCCTGATCACGAAGGGTTACTATAACCATATGAAACAGAGTTGTGTGTGTTTTCCCCTTCTGTTCTCTCACCACCATCGTGATATCTAAATGAGATCAACTGATAATGATGGTGGCGATTCTCCTCAGCTTTTTTTGCCCTCCTTCTCACAGCATCCCCCCCCCCTCCCATATAATGTAATCCTTCTATTATATACAGGGGCGTTGGAAGTGTTTCTAAACTGTAGGTGCTCGTCTTTAGTTTTATATCGGAAACTTTAATTTCTGAATCAATTCTGTGGGTGCTGGGATCCATGCCACAAATTACTATAGGTGCTTGAGCACCCACAGCACCCCCGGCTCTGACGCCACTGATTATATACTACACATAGAAGTGAGGAAGAGTGCAAGTAAAAAAAACTACAAAACAAGTTTCTAGCTGAGGGCAAAAAAGCAAGGCACTGTGTACTAATACTTTCTTACACAATTATCTCTGTACTGTTCCTTCCCACCCTTATTTCTTTTTTTACTTTCTTACCCTTTCTTCCTTTTTTTAATGTGGAACGAGGCTACCACATTCATCAGCTATACGTCTAATACAGATCATTCAAATTTATTGCCAGCAGCTTGTACGAGAAGAGGTTAAATTTCCAGTAAAGAAGTCACATATTATTTTAATATTGCCACCCAGTTTAATTGGCTTTCCGCTCAATATTTTCCACAGATACCGCTTTTCTGGCAGTACTTACCGCCAGAAGAAATACCTTCTTCCATTTCTAACTCAGTTTTTAATTCTGACTCAGTTCTTTCCTGTTCAGAAAATATTTTAAAATTACTAAAAAAATCAAACCCTGTTTTTTTTCAACCCCAGAGAAAATCCCAAATTACATTCCTGAATTTTATGCTAAAGAAATCACTGCATATCTTTTAATTATTTTGAATATTTCATTAAATTCCTCCCATTTTGCCTTTGATTGCTCATAACTCAGTAACTTCTTTACTAATAACCAATGGTGTTCAAGATCCTTCATGTCAAAAAAATTAACATTCATTAATCTAATATTTGAATTAAATCCTCTTATTTTTCTAAGACTCAATCACCCCTCAAAACTAAACCCTATACCAGAAGTGGCCAACAGCCTGGGAGGTGATTTTGTGTGATCCACTATGTAAAATTACTGCGTGTGTGCATCTTTCACATCTGCAGTTAGTCTGCCTGGTTCATACAAAGATAGTCTATTTTATCTTTGTACCATCACAGGTTTACCCATGGTAGTCAATACTATCTAAACGACCAGCTTTTGGCATGCTTTCCATCCAAATAATATAAAACTCCTTTCAAAGTCTACCAGTCAGTGTGTGCATCAATTTCTTGAGCATCTATTCAACCTGGGCGGTCCCACCAGTTACCAAATCAGGAGTAAGGAATAAAAATAATTGCAGAAAAATGTAGTAAGAAATGTTTTGTCTGTAAAATTCAAACTATGGATGTAATTGAATGGACTAATTTGTAAAAGAAACAATTTAATTTGTAAAACAAACAAACAAAAAACAAGAAAAATTTTTGATGACTTGTATCTATACTATCTAGGAACCAAAGAAACAGTGGATATGTATCAATTTACAAAGATGTGGAGCCCAGGGCACTATTTTAATGACTGAAGTGTCCATTTTTCACCATATTACTCATGGCAGACACAAATCTGCAAGTTTTCTGGGTAATTTTACAGAAGCAGCTTATATACTGAAATGTTGTAACTAGTGCAACCCACGATGCTACAGCTGACAGTTATGTTGGCTCTTGAATATTGAGAAGGTGGCCACCCCTGCCCAATGCTATATTTACATCTACTGACTGTTTTAAATTTAGTTTTTTTCCCACAAACTATAATTGACTGTAATAACCTCCCTACACAACTACTGTGGGTTTCCCATGATCATTCCCTTCTTATATAATGGAAAACAATACCTGTATTGTGCATTCAGTGGCATCATTTTTTTCTAGGTCTTTGAAACTATTATAGGTTTCTGGGACAAAGGTCATAAAGGAACCCTGGGTTTCTGAAACTCTTAACTAAACATATCAATTTGCCTGACAGTGATTCATTCCACAAATCATTGTCTGTGGTAGCCCATACTTCAGAACCACAGCCTTGTGGATAACATTTCTATTTAATTGTTATCATTACTTTTTGACAGAATATATTTTTTATGATTTTGTTTATGAAAAAAATTGAAAAGAAATAAAGAAAAAATATACAAAACATGTTTTACTCAAAAAAGTGATTGCAAATGTAATATTTGTGCATTAAATAAAAAAACCAATCTGATAGGGCATTCAAATTCAGCTTCATACCTAAGGAAAAAAATGTAAGTAGTTATACAGTTGAAACAGGAGGTGCTAGTCTGCATACTAATTCTACTACCTTCAGACATAAACGCCTTAGCTGTTCAGGGACAGCTGGTTGACTTGCTAAAAATTCAACAGATAGCCTCAGCTCAAAAAACACAGTCCTATAAAAATAGATTGAAAATAAGAGTACTACTGGTACCAATGCACAAATCCACACTGTTGTTATTACTTATTATTTATGCCTAGTTGTATCTTATTTTTCAATAGTTTGTGCTATATTATTATACAGTGGAACCTCTTTATACTGTCATCATTTGGAACCCAAAAAAGTTATAGTGTAAGTGGAGTGACACTCAAAGAGGAGTGATCAATGAAAAAAATAAAGAAAGACACCAGCAAAGAAATATCATGATTTCAAATCTGAACAGATTAAGCAGTGATTTCTGAAGTTTGGATACAAATTTATCGAGACATCAATTTAACACTGTACATATTTGTTGTGATGTCAATTTTTTTTTTGTCACACGATCTATTGTGAAGGACAAATTTTGGGCTAATTCTGATCCAGTCTCATGACAGGTGACAAGCTATGTTTTTCTTCCCTAAACAATCAAAGTATAAAAACCATTTTAGTCAGAAAAGATTGTTCAATGATTCAATATGGGGAGAAAAAAACTCTTAAAAAGAGACAGTATATTGAGGTAAAGATATGAGAAAAAGATTGAGATATAGATTATGAGAGAGATCAAAGTGTTCAAAATTTTGAATAGGATGGATAGGATGGATCATGAATTATTAATATGCCGTCAATCAACCGCTTTTACAAGGGGACACCAGTATCAATAAGGGACAATTCTAGGTTATAGTGTCGCAAGGAATTCTTCTCTAATAGAGTTGTTAATAAATGAAATGGTTTGCCCCCTCCCCCCCCCCCCCCCGGGGTCATGAATTTGAACACAATTGACACATTTAAAAAGAAATACCATAAACATGTTGGGGTAAATCGAGAAGCTATCCATACTTAGAATAACACAACCATAAACATTTTTATATGGGCCTTGTATAATATTTTATCACGTTCATATAGTTCTTAGTTTTTATATTAGCATTTTTAATTGGGAGTTGGTTGCTGTATTTTAGAAATATATATGACATCCATATTTATTATGGGCATCTTTTTCTCAGCTGCCTCATTGGGCATTTTGCCTGTTGTAAGCAGGGCTGTCTTAAGAGTATCATGGTCCCCCGGGCCAATTAATTTTTCCGAGGCCCTACCAAACAAATTTTCCAAAATTTCAACCAGATATTATTTTTGTGAGGCCCCTTTTCTCTTGAGGCCCCCTGGCCATGCCCAGGTGGGTCCATGCCTTAAGACAGCACTGGTTGTGGCCTTGTATTTGTATAAAGCATGGAGTGATGACATAAAGAGCTTTTACTGTATTCAAATAATTTCTGCACAAAACCATCGATCTGCCAGTGTCACCAAAATTTCTTCCAAAAAATCCTACCTGAAAATACATGCTAAAAATATTATAATTATATTATATATATATTATCATAAGACTTATTGAACAAAAAATGTCTAAATACTTAAATACTTAAATCCGTACATATCATAATTTTTAACACTCTTGAAAAATAATTGATAATCTCAGTACTGCTTAATTTATTAAACAAAATAAAATACAAAGAAATTTAATATGAAAATACATAGATTATCAAAAAAAACATATTATCCAATGCTATTGATATCTTGAAATTCAAAATAACCTATTTGCAGTAATACAATTCATTCAGCAAATTAATTTTTTCACTCTAACAATAACAAAAGAGTTTCTTTATAATGAACTTCTACCCAACAAAATTTTTATTGGAATACTTATATTTTATTTATATGCTCCTTAGTGAAAATTATATATCTTTAGCATCTTCTATGCAACAATTTTTTTTTACAGAATGAAGCCTATTTCTAATATAGAGACAGCTGTAACATAAAAATACATAATAGCCTGAAAATATTTTTATAAACATTACGTGTTTTACATGTTTACACATATTACACATTTAAACCAGAATAAAATAATAGACAACATAGTCTGTTTTATAGAAACTTTTAGTCTGTAAATCTCATTGTTGTCTTTAACTTTTTATACTCAAGAGACAGAAATATTTAAATTTACTTTAGAAACTTTAAATTGAGAAAGAAATTTCTGGTATTACTTTTATTCTTCAATTAAATTTTTGGTTTTATTTAAAAAAAGGGTTTTCTGGAATATGAAAAGAGCAAAAAAAATCTTGACTTCACCCATGTGAAAGATGACATAATAGTGAAATTTTGATATAACAATACTCTCTGGACCAAGAAAAATTATTATTGTAGAGTGATTATTGTTATATTGAGAAGCAACATTTAACATTAGACTATAGGCATTTCCAAACAAGGCTAGAAAAAATATTGTTGCAGAGGGATTTGTTATTATATTGAGTATCATTCAGGTTTAACCTTGCTGGGTATCAGCAAGGTTTCACTACTACTACTAAACCAGACATGCACCTCGTCCACATTCCTCTGTGGAACTTCTAACAAATTGGTACATATTAGAATGTGCATGTACATGTAGTGAACCTGGTGTGAAGTTTGTTTCTGTGCAATGCTTGTTATGTGTAGTGCTGCCATCTGATATCAGTTTTTCTAACTATGAGTGAAGTGTAATTATTGAATAATTGTATCCTTGTAGGCCTGCTGCTCTCTGTAGCAAGAACTTTTTAACGGGGGGATCAGCTCACATCTGCGCCTCAAATTTGAGAACTATAGCAAACCAACTTTAGCCATTCACCACTGTGGCAACAGTGGGGTTCGAACCTGTGTCCTCACAATGCAGGTTCCTCACTATGACCACTTGACTACCACAGCGGCAGTAAGGTTTCACCATATTTCAAGTCATTCTTTTATTATCTTCTACACATTTCATTTTCTTAAATTAAATTATACATAATTGCAATGCGAAAATGATTTTAAATTGAGAAGCTATCCATGCTTAGCGATAAGTTCTTTATTTTTCTACTTAGATCATCTTTCTTATGGATGGTGTATTTATTATATATTAGCAAATATTAGTTTTTTGTGATACATGCTCTTATATTGGGTTGCTGTATTTTAGTTACATTGGTCATCCATATTTTTTATGGACTTTTTTTTAACCCACCTCGCTGGACAATTCCCCTGTTGTGGTTTTGTGTTTGTATTTGTATAAGTAATACAATAACATTTATTTTAAATAATTTTTAAACCACTCTGATAACTTGTGTGGATCAATTTATTCAATCAACATTACTTATTGTAATCAGTGTGCTTGATTTCTGCATAGGAATAAAATATTACCTGGTATATGGATTCCTTTTGGACTGATAACGTAGAGACAAAAACCTATAGTAAACCACTGGTGTCAGAAGACTTCCTTTCCCTCTAAATTATGAAAGCAAATATGAAATTGTGTCACAAAAGATGCATCAATGAACATACAAGGAAATGTAACAAGTAGATATGAAATATGGTATATGTATACGTGGTAAATATCTGGAATCATTTATTTTAGGGTATTTAATGAAAAACACATTGAAACTAATTTTTATATTACACATTCAATTATAGATTAAAATTTATTGTATCCTTTTGTAATGTCTTCACAAACATATATTTCCTGACATACAATGCATCTTTAAATGCACAGTAGAGAGAGGGTCCCCAATACCTGCTTTGCCCAGGGCCCCATCAAGTCAAAGTCGGGCTCTGAAATTTCATACAAGCTTTATGGACATTATAATAAAATATTCAGCCTGTCCATAAGCAAGACTAATACCACACTATATTTTAGATTAGAGTTAGCATACATGAATCTTGGGGGGTTTCCAAAAGTTGCAGAAATCGCCAGCTCTCAGTCTACAGATGTAATAAAAATAGAAAATTACAGCCTTCATGGAAGCAATCAGTATATGAGATGTGATTTACCCTATTCTAACTAACTTCGAACAAATTACATAGTGAAATCTAAGAGATGGACTTTTAGCTAGAAGCAGGTCGTATAGATAATTAATTTGTAGATTTTTCTTCACAGTATGACAGAAAATTAACAGAAATCTTGACTTGAAAATTGCATGCAAAGTTTGGGATGATACTAGACATTCTGTTGAACCAAAACTATTAGAAGCACGCTGGCTTTTACATGCTGACTTTTCGGGTAATCTTCAGGTGATCCCAAAAAAGAAATTGTCTCCAGAATAAAATGATTGCAGCGAAAAAAATCGGCTAAAGATTGTATAATAATTACGTTGTTGTTGTTGCGATAGTAACAATATAAATTGAAACAAGGTAAATAAATGTTGAAATCATTGCTTCATTACTGGGAAATACTTCTGAAGGCTTGGAATAGGCAGAGTAACAAAATGGAGTAGGAAATTAGTGAGAGAGATGATGTCACTCTATACATGCATCACTCGCTTTTTGAAGCTCTAAAATACAGACAGCAGTGATAATTTAAAAATACTAGATTGAGAAATGTATAAATTTCTTGAAACCAGTTCAAAAAGGAAGGCACAGATTTTTCTCTTTTATATAACAAAGTATCAGGCTTCGATAAATATCCCTTTTCTTTAAAACATTAGAAGAACGTAAGTAAGTAAGAAGAAGAAAGTACATTAATTTGTTTTTGTAAACTTTAGTTTTTATAGTGATTATAATAAATATTTTTCTCAGTTTTGTGTGACTTTGTTATACTTGGTCTCAATTTATTTTATTTGTTATACTTGGTCTCAATTTATTTTATTTGTTATACCTGGTCTCCATTTATTTTATCTGTTATACCTAGTGTCAATTTATTTTATTTTTTATACCTGGTCTCAATTTATTTCATTTGTTATACCTGGTTGAAAATTATCAGGAATAAATTCCCCCTTCTCTCCATATATTTCTTAGTCGCATGTGTAAAAGTGCAAGAGCATTTTTCCTTTCCACTAAAAATAGTAATATGCACCATTATTACCTGCTACTAAACCATACATGCATCTTGTCCATATTCCTCTACGAAACTTCTAACAAATTGGTGCATGTTGAAATGTGTGTGCATGTGTGTTGAACCTGACATGAAGTTTGTTTCTGTGTAATGCTGCCATCTGCCATCAATTTTTCTACCATGATTACCTGAAGAACAATGTGATTTAAATGAGCTGTTTCCTTTAATTGAATTGATTTTGCATCTAAATTCCCTAGTTCATCTATATTTTCATGGACTTTATTTAGTAAATAAAACATTTCTTGCAGAATCTGTATAAAAACGACATACCAGACAATTTTGAAGTTAAATGTTGCATTTTTTGAGATCTTTCAATCATTTGAAATCAATGAACTCAATAAAACAATGACCATGCAAGAAATAAACTAAATATTTTAAAATAAAATTTCTTAAACTCACATGAAAAGAAGGAATATGCTAAAGGGCATAAGAAAAATTTCAGCATATGCAATGAGACACAGCATTCCTTTTGAATTGTTATCAACCATGGGAAAAAGCTTAGAAACAATCCAACTCTGTCCCAAGCCTAATTCCTATTAAAAAAATATATATATGTATAATTGAATATAAAATAAATTTATTAGGAATATTTTCAATTTGTCTTATCTCTTTTTTTCATATGGTGACTTTATTTTACTCATCTTGTCCCACCACAGCCATTTTATGCACTGAAAGAAGTAGTTTGACTGAGACCCAAAATAACAGGAGATATTATTGAATAATGTGAGCAGATTTCTTCAATCCAAAGACACACATCATGGCATGGATTTCAGGTAAATCAATGGTTAGCAACAGGTGTATGAAGTTTCAGTTATTGTCTCAACAGACATGATACAATGAAACAGCATGTATTGATAGAGATTTTGTAGTAAAAATCATAAAGAAAAAGTAAGTAGACTTGTAAATAACATAAATCCCCCATATAATATTGGCGGGCCACTGAGATAACTTATATAAACCTCAGTTTTATTAAATTAAAGGTTTAACTATACAAATCAATATACTATCAGTCTCACAATAATTACCTTTTGAGATGAATCATTAAAAATCCAAAGACGAAAAGAAATTAAAAAACATTATTTATAAAAAAATAATAGTGGTTTGACTGTACTTCAAATTACACATTTTGTATAGCCTTACCTCGAACACTTTCGATGCAAATCTTGTTGAATGTAGAAATGCAAATGAAGATACTGGTAGTAATACCACTATAATTATTTGTGTCAAAGAATAAAAAAACTAAATGTATTCAAAAAAATAAAATGGAAGGCATATACACAAGGGCATGGAAAGTGAAACATTTTCCAGAAAAAAAATTATTTATCGTTTTTTTTATAAAAATGAGAAAGAAAATGAAGCATCTTAATTAAACTTTTTTCCAGTTCAATCTTTTTAAAAAATCCTCTCCACATTGATAACAGCATATTTATAGGGAAAGCTAAGCAGACTATAGGCCAGGTTGGCAAGTTCAAATTGACTGCAAACTTAGGGAATGGGTAGTAAAGAAAATTAGACTAGGATGGGAGGAAGGTAGTCCTGTCTTAACGCATGGGCCTACCCGGGAATGGCATGGAGGAGGGGGGCTTCAAGTGCAGAGGGGGAAAATTCTGATGTATGAGGTGAAATTTTTGACAGCAAGAATGTAAATTGGACCGCCCTGGAGGAGGGGGGAGAAATTTATATAGCCCACAGGTGGTAAGACCATATATGACAAAAAAAATTGTCATATTAAACGACAACTTTTTTGAGTGAGGGAGAAGGCCAAAAAAGCTAGATTGAAATCCTTCTACCTTTTACCTACCATATAATGAAAAAATAAAACAAGAAATAATGAAAAAATAAAACAAGAAATAATGAAAAAATAAAACAAGAAATAATGAAAAAATAAAACAAGAAATAATGAAAAAATAAAACAAGAAATAATGAAAAAATAAAACAAGAAATAATGAAAAAATAAAACAAGAAATAATGAAAAAATAAAACAAGAAATAATGAAAAAATAAAACAAGAAATAATGAAAAAATAAAACAAGAAATAATGATAATAAATACAGTAGACACAACTCATTAGAATCATGGATAATGTTATCATTCATATATTATCCCTTTTGCTAAGAACGGAACGAACCAATTCCAAATCCTAGGAGAAAATTCATTTATAACTACTGAGTTTATGTTGTCAATTTTTGTTTGCAAAAGTTTTTTTGCTTATTTTGAAGCTAAGCAGATGTTCTCCAACACCAACCCCCAATCAGCAAACATTTCCATACTTAATGTCATAATCGGGCCATAGTATTCGCTATGATCCATGTGTGTGTGTGGAGCTGCTTTTTTACAATGTCTTACCTATATAGAAGGCAAATGTATGAAAAAAATCCCTTTCCTCCAGTTCTCTGTGAGTTTCTTTCATTTGAAAAAAAAGGCAGGACTTTAGCTTAAACAAGAAAAATCCTGTTTTAGAACATGAAAAAAATGGAACGATTGAACATTTTGCAATCAGTTATGTGGGAAAGAAAAACAGAATTGTCCCTAAATACCAGTTGCAAGTATGATGACCATACATCTCATTTGACCAACGGGATGTATGATCATCCTATTTGCAACCCGGATTTGATTTGGATATAGTTATCAATCAGTTATTGTTATCAGAAACCTAGAGTCCCAATGTGGCCACATTAAGCAGCGGACATAGTATAAACTAAAATACAAAATGCAATGATAATAATAAATGTCCCTGTAAATTATTTGGTAGATTCTTTTAGTTCTAATTGCAGACAAAAATAAAAAAATCCTGTTTTTCAGAAAAAGTAGTTAGGAAATATTAAACCTAATACTATATTAATATTTGAATACTACTTTTCCTGTGGTTAAGCATTACCATCGGTAGACAAAGGATTTGAGAAAGAGAAAGGTTTTCTACATTTAGGACAATTGCACTGCTCATTAACAAATAACAGATCTTTTGCAATAAAAATATGCTTTTTCTGACCTAATTCAGAATTCTTCTCAATACAGAAACTTTTCATTGAAAAATTTTGAGAATTTGTAGATGATGGAATAAAATTGGTGAACTATATTATATGCAGGTACAAGAACACGCATAAGCAATCTTTGAAAATTGTTAAGAATGAGATCAAGTGAAACCTTGCTGACTTGACATTCACTTAAGTTGACATGTGTTTCATGTGCCCTTAGGGTGTTGATCTTGAACTGTCGAGGTTTCACTGTAATATCCATTTTGAACCATCATGTCATCAGCCATCAGCCCACGTGCACACATCATGTAATACTACCAGCATAAGTGTTAATTCAAGTGAAGACGACTGTTATTACTTAATTATTAGTTAATAGTGAATGGTTGGAAAAAAATTAGTCTATCTTTAGTATTTACAGGGATCACATTCCTGGGAGTACAGTCAATAAACAAAATCCTAAATTTTATGTATTTTAGGTGTGTATATGACTTTTAATTGAACATGCTAAAAAAGCAGGATTCCTCAGATGTGATAGAGTTCAAAAGGGAGGCAGTAATTCTCTGAAACGTTTTATGAAAATTCAATGTTACCTTTTTTCCAGGAAACTTAAATAACCATATTATTTATAATGTTATGCATAAAAAGGATACACGTGGCTGGGTATGAAAACACAAATATAAGGGAATACAAAACATAATGAAAGCTATCTTCTTGAAGCAGCTGTGCTAAATATGCTTTAGAAAACTCAAATCTTGGTAATCTTTGATTCAATCGAACAATGCTAGTAACACCATTTGCAATCAAAGCTTTGTAATAATAACTGTAAGGATAGCCCCTAAAAATAAAATAAATTGAATCATGTTGAAATAAAACAAACATGTTCCTGAATGAATTTTTAATAATTTGTTTCAGGTAATAAGATACCCAAAGCATTTGTTTTACACATTTAAATATATATATATATAGCTTCAATTGGAAAACCATTGCATTATAAATGCTAATAAATATACCATATCACAGTGAAGAAGTAAGAATAACTAAGTTTGACTAAGGATAAGTTACAGGAGTTTCTTAAGCTTCATGTACAAGCTAGCATTGCCAAATTAAATGACATTTTAGTTCTACAATTTAGTATTTTGATCGCTAGATATATTTCAATGTTATGCACAATAAGAGTATCTCAGTGATTATCCAGATAATTTAATAATAACAGAAATCAACATTACATGTATGATGTAATAAACTTTTTTAAACACTTATCTGTTGTAAAAAGAGTACAGTAGATGGTTTATATCAAAGCACATATATAAGCAGTTGAAGAAATTTTGGAAGGTCAAGAATCATCTTGAATCAGATAATGTCAAATCATTCCATAGTTTTCCCTTCAGTGTTTATGCTATGCTTTATTCAAATTGTATATTTTATAAGAAAAAGAACCATATATATAATTTTGTCCAAAATAATTCTGTAGAGAGTAGAAAATTATTTTAGAATCATATTAAATATTTATTCTTTGTATAACATAGTCACTTTAAACATTACATGCAATTAACGTGTGCATTTCCAATCGGAATTTTTATATTGAAAAACAATATTTGAGGTTTTTGAGAGTTTTTGACAAAGGTTTTTGACATGACAGTTTAAACTGCGGTTTAAACCATCAAAAATTACCATGCGTCAAAAACCAGCCAACCTTGGGCAGAGCCCTGTATGGCTATTTTTAATTTATTCATCAAATTTACTTATTTTTATTATTTCAAAATATCTATAATTATTTTTTTCAATTTACTGGGTATTTTTTCCCCCTTGAGCTGCAGCAGAGGAGAGGGCTCCACGGAGCACCAGTTGAGAACTGCTATAGTAGAGTATAAACAATACTTACGATGTTATTGGAAGAAGGTAGCAAAGAGTGAACATCATAGTCAAAACCCTAGTAACCATAAGAACACACTCTCTCAAATGAGTAAGCAAGTAAACCTTTAAAAAACACACATGAAGAGCAAATAGTCTTATAAAAAAAGCATGTCTACGGATTGCATTTATTATATTATTTTCACATCAAACAATATGCTTAGATGAGATGTTTAAAGTGTGGCAAAAAAGCCATAAAAGTTCTACATTTAATAATATGAGAAATTTAGACATAAAAGTCTAAAATTAGAATAAAATATGAGAAATGTAATCAGCAAAAAAAGAGGGAAATTTAACTGTGATAGTGGCATCTTCTGTAAGATAATAATTAGGAAAAATATAAAAATTTAAAATTTTACTCTAGCCCCAATCAAAAATCCATCAATGCTAAGAAAATCAAGAAGCCACTTTTAAATTCTGAAAAATTTTCAAACTTTAAAAAAGTGGAGAGGTCAAGAATTTCGATTACTAATGTATATGATTAACATCTTTGCAAATGTTTATCAAAATCCTAAAGACTAAATTTATTTTTTAGTACAATAAAGAAAAACCCAAATTTTACTTACTGCCATTTTTTTTTGAATGGAACTCGATAAATATCTAAATGTTTATATTTCCCTCCTAATTATAATTTTACTGTGACACTATATGACCGCTGTTTATCCCTTTTTTGTTGACCCTTGTTTTATATTTTATTTTAATTTTATAATCAACCATATAATTTTTATTCTTTTTGGACACTTTTTGTCAAACACCATGTATATTAAAATAACTGATAAACTGACTAAGATATTGCTGAATGAGAAATATCATAGTCAGAACAGGACTAACCAAACATTTATTTGCAAATAAATTTGTGCAGCTAGTCGTATAAACTCGTGGATCAATAGAGTGCATGCGTGATAATGACATTATCAAAAAAGTTTGGAATGAAGAAATTGTCCTGGGTAATCTTGGAAAATTTCTTTCCAGGAAAATAATCATTTTAGGTGTATTTCTATATTTCCCTATATCATCTCCCCCCCCCCTTTTTTGTATGATAACTGCACCCATAGCAATACAATAGCAGTCCTGTATGCACATTTTATTTTAATTTTCAACTAATAGTATTTCTAGTGCAAGAGGTTATAGTTATCATCTACAATGCACCCCTCTTTCTATGGACATCATAACATAAACCCATAAATACAAGAGGTAGAAGTGAGAGTGAATAAAAAAAACAACAAAAATGTAAGCTGCAAATGAGCTTCCTGCATAAGCAACTATCAAAATTAACAAAGACAATTGAGAAATAAAAGATTTTATATCATTTTTAAAGTTATAGCACGTTTTTGAAAACAAAATACTGTATTTTTTTAATTATAAATTTATATTCCCAAAAGCCTATTAGTCTGTTAGAACTATTTTGAGGTCCTTGAAATAAATAAAAATACAAAAATACAACTTGATTACAAATGGTCAAGAATCTTAACAATAAAAACTAACAGAATACAGAATACAATCAGATCTCAGTATACTCAGTATAACATTCATTATGTTTAATGTCACCCTGATTCTAAAATCTATTTTTAGGGTCCCCTGAAAGCATTATCAGAAATTTGGGCCTTCATTACTTAAAGTAAGTTTTATTCAGTTTCCAGGGTAGACATTATACCAATATCTGACTGTGTAAAGAGACTATAAAATAACAAATAGATTGACATACAGATGCAGCTCTAAAGCCATGTTTTCTTCCTTGATTGGCCGTAGATGAATAATTATGAGAATTTGATGTCTTCATCTAAAAATCAAATTGACCATAAAATATAATTTGATATATACATAATTGATCATTAAACTAATAATCATTGTTTTTAGGTATTAGTCAATTACATGAGCAACAGAGTCTAGCTTGATATAGTTTTTTAAATAAGTCCTCACTGACTTTTAATGCTCTTTCTTTGCAGAACATAACATAAGAGAACACATAACATAAGCACAGTGTATTTGTCATTCTCAGAAATCTACAAATACCCGTCTTTTCTCACGTATTCAAAATTCATGGGACAATTTTTAAGAGGTGATATAGGACACCTACACAAGCATTTTTGGTCATAGAATGTGTGGTGAAATAGCAATAGTGAAGGTGTAGAGCTAGAGTAAGCTAGCAATTCCAACTAGAGCAAGGCTGTAGCTAGAATTTTTGCTGTCCAGGGCAAACATGATTTTGTCACCTTACAACTTTAAAATTTGATAATTTTATAACAGTGTTCTTTGCTCTCACCTAAAACTGTCATCCAGGGAAACTGCCCCCCTCCTAGTTCCAGCCCTGTGTGAGCTGCTTTTAGAGATTGCACAATAGCTCTTTAGCTCTTCATCTGTAGCAAATATTATATTTTTCCAATGGATTTACCGTGATATGGGCTATCAACCATTTAAGAGTGCATATGATTCCTTTGTGGTGTCCTTATATAAAAAGAACTAAATTGATAAGAGCTATCACATAGGACATACCATGCCACCTAGTGTTATGTAAGAGGAACTCACGAGTTCCACCGTGGACATCAAGCCAATAAGATGTCTAGAGATCTTCTGCTCTGCTTTATAAATTCTTGTCTATTGATACAGCTGTGTTCATAAAAAGTCTGTGACCTTATTTTTGATAAAATATTTTAATGCATAGATACAATCAGTACCCATAATCAAAAAAGATTCCAGAACAAAAATAAGGATAAAATTTCCAAAAATTTCATTTTTGAAAAGCCATAAAGAATTAAATTTCTTCATAAACAAATTTTAAAAAATATTATGGCATTCATTAAACCTTTTAATATCCAAAAATGTATTTATATAAAATTAGAATTAAAAATTAATTAAAAAAAAAATTAAACAAAATTTTGCACAAATGCAATGTTAATCAAAAATGGGTTAAAAAGAGGTTCAAATGATGGCTACATTCTTCTTAATCTTCTCAACACAAAATTTGATAGGTGGCAATTGGTATTGTAGGACTAGAACCAATGTTTTCCAGATATCACGAATAGAAAATAAAAAAGCTGGGGGAAATTTTCTTTTGCCTATAAACTATTGATGAAAAATATTTAAAATTGTAAAAACAATGAAATATGTAAATATTTCATTTTTTCCTAAAAATATATATTATTGAAAAAAGAATACATTTTTGTTTTAAGATAGAAAATTATCATTTTAAAATTTGAAAAATGTGCTGGAGATGCCAGGAGAAGGTTATTCTTTATTATTTGTTTATATGTAAATGCCACAGTATGAATATTCATACTGTGGTCTTCAAAGTGTTAAGAAGTTTTGTTGTCAAAATATGAGCATATACTCATGCTTATAATATTATCCTCAAACTATGAGATATTTTTATCATATAGCTGTACTCACTATGAATTTTTTTTACATAATGACTTTAGAGAGTAAGTAACTAATAAAACCAAAATTTTTGAAGCAATAGTACAGTTGCATTCATAAAAAGTCAGACGACCTTATTTTTGCTAAAATATTTTAATGCATGGGTACAATCGGTATATAAAGCATATAGATTTGATTCTCGTCTACTAATAAAATACCTATCTGAAAATGGACCTGTAATCAAATCATATACTTTGTTCATAATAAAAATACTCAAACTTTTGAGATAAAAAGAAATTGGATGGTTCTCACAAGAATTATCAAACCATCAAAAATAAACATAATAAATAACATATTTTTCACTATTTTGGTAGGGTACTCTCATGGCTTTACTGCACTGCATCTGCAGGACATTGAGTCCACCAAATCCGTCAAATTTTTGATAGGTATTTTTTTCCATTCTTGCTGTAAAAATTAGAATTTTTCACCCAGATTAGAAAATTTCATAGCTTTACAGTGACATTTAAGCACCTGCCATAAGTTCTCTATTGGATTTAGATCAGGTAACATCGATGGCTATTTTAGAATTCTAATTTTTTTACGGCAGTAAACCACTACTTCACAGACTTAGCTGTGTGCTTTGAATCATTGTCTTGTTGAAAAATCCATCCTCAAAGCATTTAAGTTCTGCTACAGGGTAACATGTGGGCTTTTTATTGCTGAATCTTGAAATCATTCATGTTTCTAACTCAAGTTAGTAAACTCTTACTTTTTACACAAACGGATCTAACTATGTGTTCTTGCTATTTAATACTTTTTCCTCATGGACATAGGCGGACATAGACTTGACAGTCTGGAAGGAAGGCATGATAATAATGACGTCAACGCATATATGCATACTTCTTTGATGTTGGTGGGGGCATTGCAAGGGCGTAGCGAGGGGGGGGGGACTTGGGGGTCTGGTCCCCCCCCCCCCGAAATGAGAGAAAATGACCCAAAAAAGGGAAAAAGATGGCCAAATCCATTGTTCTGTCACTTTGGTCCCCCCCCCCCCGAAATGAAAGTGGTCCCCCCCGAACGAAATTTCTGGCTACGCCCCTGGGGCATTCCCCTCCTCTCATGCCCCGTATCTCTGTCAATGTTGATGGAACACCTAGTGATGTCTTTTTGGAATCCCATGTTTATGTAAAACCCCAGTTGCGAAACGCTGCAATGCAGTAACTAAAGAATAGTATATGCAGCATTCCTAGTCCTTAAACGCTTTTATCATTGCACCCTATGCATTCCATGCAAGGAGGTTTTTGTTTTTATTAGCTTTATTGTATTAGCATTTTTAATATAAAAATTGACTGAGCCTTAATTAAAAATTATCTAAACTTCTAAGTTCAATGGATTTAAAAAATAAAAATGTTAACTTTTTTTTTACACAAAAATTTAAAAAAAAATAAAATCTTATACAAAATACGCGTTGGACTATCATTGGCAAAAAGTTATCAAATATATAGAAATTTAAAAACATTAATTACTCCTGTAGTGTTGTTTTTGCACATGTTGATATAAGGAAAAGTGACCGATATCCGCTCCCTGCCATAAATTTGTCCCCTCTCTAATTTGCATATAGAGCCATAGGCGGGATAGACTTGGAAGTCTGGGGGGGGGGGGCACGATGATGATGTCAACTCATATATACATTAGATCAGTCGACTCTACCTTTGACTCTGGGGGGGCTGGGGGCCGCCCCCCCCCCCGTCGTATCATCACCCATGAGCCATGCCCATCATTTGGGGGGGGGGGGGTCAGGGGTGGCACCCCTGGCTTTTGAAAATGCACTAAAAACGGTATATATATACAAATATATACATACATTGAGTACATGTTCTTTGCCCCCCCCCCCCGGAAAAAGTTGAAATGACGGTCCTGCATCTAGTAAATGTAATTTTATATCTTATGTAAAAATTAGAAAGCAAATATATTAGATAAAAAAAAGACGAACCTCTGCAGTTTCGATTTTTCTCTTTTTTTCAGAAAAAAAGCTTTTGGTCAACAAATTTGATTTTTTTTCTCTAATTTTTTTCAAATGTCCGAAATCTGTAATTTTTTTATTTAAAAATATGTAAATTATTCAATGACGAAATCTATAATGTTAAAAAATATTAAGAGAGGGTAAATTGTCATTTTTCTCAATACATACAGATCACATACTTAATGGTTATAAAAATTTTCGCAAGAGAGCGCTGCAAACAGCCGGCAGTCTTGCTGGGGAATCATATTTTGAGATGGAGACAGAAATTTATCATTAAAAGCATTGTGACCATATGACCTGTACTTTACGAGACATTAGCATATTTTCTCATAATTTTGTCCATACCGACTTTTTTATGGAAAATATTTCCTGAAGACTTCATCTAAAACATCAGTAAAGAGTTTTGGTGAGATAGTATCACCCTGTCGAACTCCTTTCTCAAGTTTGATATGCTTTTCCATTATCCAAATAAATGGTTGCAGTTGCATTGACATTGACATTTTTTATTTTACGTCCTTTATACCTACAAGGGCTTTAGGACCGCTTTAAAAGACAAATTTACACTATGTAATATACATGTAAATATGTGAGTACATATTGCAGTTGCTTTATCATAGATTTTCTTAATCATGTTGATGTATGTCTTCTCTACCGCAACTACATCTAGAGCCTAAACAACAGCAGATGTGAAGACAGTCAAACGATTTCTCAAAATCAATAAAGGCCATACACAATGTATCATATTCTTTGTGTCTCTATATGTTTCCCTGATTGTTTGGATGTGATTCATTGTGCTAAATCCACTTCGAAAACCTGCTTGTTCATTTCGTTGGGGTTCGTCCAAGGTGGATTCAAGCCTATATGTCAGCACTTTGATGAAGATTTTATAAATTACTGATAAGAGACTGATTGTCGATAATTCTCGATATCCTCTTTTTCGCTATTTTTGTACACAAGAACCATCATTGCGTTATTCCAGTCTTCATGGCACATCTGATTTTGTGAGACAATTTGTAAACAAAGCAGCCAGCGTACTGGCAAATTCTTCTCCTGCTTCTTTAACAATGTCTATTGAAATCCCATCTTCACCCAGGCATTTCTCTTTTTTTCATACATCTGATAGCCTTGTAGACTACTCTTGTACAAATTCTGCTCCATTTTCTTTTCTTCCTGCTCCCTTTCCTCTGTTCCGATCCCTTTCTGCATGTTTGTATAGAGGTTATAAAATTCCTCTAATGTATCATTCATCGTAATATATTTACATTACGATATACACTGAAGAGCCAAAAAAACTGGTAACCTGCCTAATATCGTGTAGGGGCCCCCGCGAACCTGCAGAAGTGCCGCAACACGACGTGGCATGGACTCGACTAATGTCTGAAGTAGTGCTGGAGGTAATTGACACCATGAATCCTGCAGGGCTGTCCATAAATCCGTAGCAGGCAGTAAGAGGGGGTGGAGATCTCTTCTGAACAGCACGCTGCAAGGCATCCCAGATATGTTCAATAATGTTCATGTCTGGGGATTTAGGTGGCCAGCGGAAGTGTCTAAAGTCAGAAGAGTGTCCCTGGAGCCACTTTGTAGCAATTCTGGACGTGTGGGGTGTCGCATTGTCCTGCTGAAATTGTCCAAGTCCGTCGGAATGCACAATGGACATGAATGGGTGCAGGTGATCAGACAGGATGCTTACGTACCTGTCACCTGTCAGAGTCCTATCTAGACGTATCAGGGGTCCCATATCACGCCAACTGCACACGCCCCATACCATCACAGAGCCTCCACCAGCTTGAACAGTCCCCTGTTGACATGTAGGGTCCATGGATTCATGAGGTTGTCTCCATACCCGTACACGTCCATCAGCTCGAAGCAATTGGAACCGAGACTCGTCAGACCAGGCAACGTGTTTCCAGTCCTCAACAGTCCAATGTCGGTGTTGTCGGGCCCAGGCGAGGCGTAAAGCTTAGTGTCGTGCAATCATCAAGGGTACACGAGTGGGCCTTCGGGTCCGAAAGCCCATATCGATTATGTTTCGTTGAATGGTTCGCACGCTGACACTTGTTGATGGCCCAGCATTGAAATCTGCAGCAATTTGCGGAAGGGTTGCACGTCTGTCACGTTTAATGATTCTCGTCAGTCGTCGTTGGTCCCGTTCTTGCATGATCTTTTTCCGGCCGGCCGCAGCGATGTCGAAGATTTAATTTTTTACCGGATTCCCGATATTCACGGTACACTCGTGAAATGGTCGTACGTGAAAATCCAAATTTCATCGCTACCTCGGAGATGCTATGTCCCATCTCTCGTGCACCGACTATAACACCACGTTCAAACTCACTTAAATCTCGATAACCTGCCATTGTAGCAGCAGTAACCGATCTAACAACTATGCCAAAGACTTGTTGTGTTATATAGGCGTTGCCGACCGAAGCGCTGTACTCTGATTGGTTCCATATCTCCTTATTTGCATACGCATGCCTGTACCAGTTTTTTTGGCTTTTCAGTTTATATAATTATGATTATACAAAATACTTCATCTCACTTATTCCCTACTATCAATGTTTATTTCGTACAATGCATATCCACTGCAATTCACAGTAGCTCTTATTACTGCAATACAGCAATGTTTAAGCAATTATAGATATAATTGGCAACTTTCTCCGCATTTGGCAAAATTTTTTGCAGTGAATTTGCAGCGTTCATTATTTTTTTCCAAATTTAGCATCCCTATTTTTGTTTTATGAAATGCTGGCAACTGAAAACGGCATTTTGCCGTTTCAGTTATTGCTGCAATGTCGAAAGTTTTAACTTTAGCCAAAAATTTCCTACCACTGGGTGAACGACAGGGTGTAGACTGGGCCGTCTTAAGAGTATCATGGGCCCCCGGGCCAAATGGTTTTTCAGAGGCCCTACCTGGTAAATCCTAGAAAATTTCAACCGGATCTCATCTTTTTGAGGCCCCCCCGGGCCGTGCCCGGATGGGCCCATGCGTTAAGACGGCACTGTGTCGTACTCATCATCCACACACATCTCAACGACGATCTCTGGAGCCCAGGGCCGTCTTAAGAGTATCATGGGCCCCCGGATCAATTGATTTTTCTGAGGCCCTACCAAACAAATTCTCGGAAATTTCAACCAGATCTCATTTTTGTGAGGCCCCCTCTGCACTTGAGGCCCCCGGGCCGTGCCTGGGTGGGCACATGCGTTAAGACGGCACTGTGTCGTACTCATCATTCACACACATCTCAACAACGATCTCTGGAGCCCAGGGCCGTCTTAAGAGTATCATGGACCCCCGGATCAACTGATTTTTCTGAGGCCCTACCAAACAAATTCTCGGAAATTTCAACCAGATCTCATTTTTGTGAGGCCCCCGGGCCGTGGTGGGCCCGGGTGGGCCCATGCCTTAAGACGGCACTGGGTGTAGAAGGTTAATGAAGGAAAAAACCATTTAAAAAAAGCACCACAAATTATAAAGCAAACCTGCAGTTAATTAGAATGCATTTCATAAAAATTAAAAGTTTAATTAGCATGATAAATTATGAATTAAATAATTATAATTATAAATACGTATCGATAAATCTGTATCCATTGTTACAGTAAAGGTATCAAATTCTAGTTAGCTTCGGAGAAATACTGTACAAGATATTTTTATCGAAACGACAAGGTAAATATAAAGTAATATCAAAATGCGTGATTTGTGTGGACTAGATTAAACCCATGGTGAGGCGAGAATTTTCAACTCCTCGCAAAATTTACAATAATAGGTTTGATGCCCTGTTCTCGCTCCAGAGAAATATGGTCAGACAATTGAAAATACCTTCAACAATATTTTACGGATATCTTATCAAGTGCAAGAATTAGGATCCTTCGTTCTAGATTACAACGGTGAAAAGTGTTAAAATAGAATTGGATTTTTTTACGGCCCGGGGGCCTGAGAAAATTGAGAAGCAATTAATTTTTCGAAAATTTGCAAAGTAGGGCCTCAGAAAAATCACTTGGCCCGGGGGCCCATGATGCTCTTAAGACGGCCCTGGGGGGAAGCAAAGATTTACTCGTACATCCGGGGCAAGTATTCATTCCGGCACCTTGAGCCTTCATAGTGTAAATCACCCCTGAACCGACAAAGGGTAAATTTAGCACTCTTCCTTGTCTAGCGTCCGAGGCAGCAGCAGACCCCTTTTCTGCACTCCCCTAGTTGCGGCTATAGCCATGAATATTGAATAGGTCCTCCAGGCCAGTGTTTCTCAACCACTGGGACACACACACACGGCTCGGTACCTTGCCCTGACATCATTCATACCGGGCAGCGAGTTGATTATCCGTTTCATTTTTTCTCATTCTTTTTCTGTTGCTCTTGTGTTTCACCCAGCCTTCCACACACAAAAAAGAAGAAACCGCTCGCAAAGGTTGAGAACCACTCCTTTAGGACATGGCTTTCATGAGCCTCATGGGAAGAGCTGTCACCAGGTCATCAGAGCAATATTTTAGTATGTGTGTGTGTGCCTATACAGGGTGTTCTGTTAATGGACCGACAAACTCAGAGAGTTGTTAGTAGACATCAAGAGGAGCAAAAATTGCAATGGAACATGGTGTCGCAAACCACGTTGAGAGGGAGAAAATCGCATGCAGGTTTCAACGTCACGCTGGAACGACAAAAAGTACAATAATAACTACAAAAAAAATTTATTTGATTAAATAATTACAAGAGTTGTTGGAAGTGGTAGCCACTGACGTCATTGCACAGTCTACAACGACGTAAAAACGATTCCCGAACGTGCTCGAAGATACCCGGTAAGCTTTTAATGCTTGCCGCAGTGACGACAGTCCGCGCTATGAGATCCTCCGGTGTGTCCACAGGCGTCGCATAAACGAGTGATTAGGAAAAAGTCACAGGACCCCATAGGAGAAAGTCACACGCATTGAGATCCGGCAAACGTGGATACCAAGCAACGAGTCCCGCGCGTCCAATACACCTCCTTGGGTATATAACATCGGTTACCCTCTCAACGTGGTTTGTGACACCATGTTCCATTGCAATTTTTGTTCCTCTTGATGCCTACTAACAACCCTCTGAGTTTGTTGGGCGATTAACAGAACACCCTATATAATCTTTTTCAATTATTCATAGCGTATAAAATTAAACACAGTAGGCCTATAATTTTTAAAAAGTTCCATACCTAAGATAAACAAGTAAAAGTATAATGAAATGAGCTTTCTAATTTCAATTGCTGTTTAAGCTATGGTATAGCTAGGATGCTGATACCGAATATTCGAGTTTTTCTTCTTGCTCGATAGAAAACACTTCGTTAGGCAACTGATCTTCATGCTTGTCCCGTTAAACCGCAAGGACTGAAAGTTTATATTTTTGAAATCTGAACACAGCGCCAGATTATCACAAAAAAAGTTAACTGAGATTTACGAAAAAGTGCAATATCTAAATTATACTAACAGGGCCATAACTAGGGGGGAACTACCCCAGATGGCAAAAAATTTAGGGGGCGGCAGTTTTAGGGGTACGAACAAAAGACATCATTACAAAACTATCGAATTTTAAAGCTGTGGGGGCGGCAAAATAACGTTTGCCCCGGGTGACAAAAATCCTAGTTACGGCCCTGTATACCAATTAGCGGATTAGAAGTATCTCACCAATGTGTAAGGAAATTTAATATTTTTCCAAATCATTCAAACAAACAAAAAAAAATCGAACCTAATTTTTAAGGTGAAAAAACTGATTTTCGTCTTTCTTGTTTTTCTAATAATCAGGAATGATTCACTTCTTGTGATTAAATGACGGCATTTTGGTTGTTTTCATTCAGATGTAAAAGAAATATTTGAAGAAAAAAAAACAAATACTGAAATATGGTCTTGTCCCATTAGATCATATAGTTTCCCAAACTTTTTCTTTCATCACTCAATTCTTTGAAAATTTTTCTTCTCATCGCCTCCAACTCAAGCCAACTCATAGGATCCTGTACTAAACCCAAAGTTTCTATCACCCCCCGGACTATTCCATCGCCCCTCCAGGAAGTCATATTGCACACTTTGAGAGACATTAGATCCTTGTCCCATTAGCTCCACTTCCCCCTATAGGTTGAGCATTTTTTATATATGACAGAGGTTTCCTAACCTTTTCAACACGAATAGTCCTGTTTTAAATCGATTTCAATGTCGGGTCCCCTTTGGTCACCTTATTTTTTATTTATTTGCTGAATTTACTGATTAATTTAACTTTCCTGGAGCAGCTATGGAGCCTGTGGGAAGCACACGCAAAGCCTCAAGTTCTTCGTGGAGCGCACATTGGGAATCACTGATTTATGCAATGCTGTCGTATTTGTCGATCTTTGTAGTCACCAAAGTCCCCATTTAAGATCCGTGATAAAGCCCCCTACACATGCTACTCGAATTTTACCAATTATCTCATTGGTTGCATATGCTCGAAAAGTGGCATGCTTTAGTGCTACTTAGTAGCATGTATATCATGTTCACAACACAGACAGACACATTTCAACATGTACCAATTCGTTAGAAGTTCCGTAGAGGAAGATGGACGAGGTATGTGTGTGGTTTAGTAGTAGTAGTACGAGTAGTTGATACCTAGAAGAGACTATGTGCGTGTTAGTAGAGTAAATTTTCCAGCGCCAAATCCCACAAATTCATAGTGAGCGAGGCCAGGCCCGTAGCCAAAAATTTCGTTCGGGGGGGGGGCAAAGTGATAGAACAATAGATTTGGCCATCATCTTCCCCTTTTTTCGGATATTTTCTCATAGTTCGGGGGGGGGGGGGGGGACCAGATCCCCAATTCCCACTTCTCGCTACGGCCTTGGTGGAAATCAAAGATTAAAGCAATCTAGGCGAACTCTAATTTATTTCACGGAAAAAACATTGCACATGAATACATAGGCTGACCCTCGATAGAAAATACTAGAAATTAATCTTCGAAGTACGGGAAAATATGGGATATTGCCAATTATCTCCAAAAATGATGTCGAAAGTAAGCAAAGTTGGCATGCTAAAATCGCAGAAAAGCCACGGTCGAGGGAAATGAACTGCCACTTCAAAAATTGCAGTTAATTTAAAAAATATACATAACTAATATGTGAAATAAATGTTCTTACTTGTAGTCGTAATTATCGTAATGTAATTTCTGAGTTAGGTAGATAATTTTAATCGTTGATTTTGAGGATAAAAGTCAAGTTGGCTTCGTTGAAAATACGTAAAAACCGGGAGATTTTTGAAGAAGGTCCGGACAGCCAGAAAAACAAAAAAACCGGGACTATCCCTGCAAATACGGGACGTATGGTCACTTTAATTATCACCAAAAAATGATGCCAGATGCCAAAGGTGAGAGAAGTTGTCAACTGTTGTATAAATCTCTTAAAAATCTCCAATGGAGGAAAACGAAGCATTACTGCAAATTGAAAATTAAAATAAATTCCATGAAATAAAAGAGTTAAACATGACAAATATATGCGATGGATATTCATACTTCAGTAACACAACGATATCGTTAGGATATTGTACCGATACCGCTTCGACGTCAAAACGAATCAATGTCGAACGTAGGAAAGAAGTCGGACATTTTTACGTGTCTGATATCAAACGATATAGTAAAAATGTATTCACTCAATAAACGCCAAAATATCTCCATTTTGTCTCTAAAATAGTTTTACGTTCATTTTTACAGCATTTCGTTTCGAAGGAGAATATCTTGTATACGATAATTAGTCTCTTTTGAAATAATCCAAATTTCTCCGGATTTTCTATGTCGAACTACGTCGACAAATGTATCTATTTCTACGTCGAACAATATCGGTAACGACGTCTAACGGTATCGAAATCTCTACGTCGAACAATATCGGTAACGACGTCTAACGGTATCGAAATCTCTACGTCGAACAATATCGGTAACGACGTCTAACGGTATTGAAATCTCTACGTCGAACAATATCGGTAACGACGTCTAACGGTATCGAAATCTCTACGTCGTTCTATATCGGTGCGCTACTGAGGTAGTTGTAATTATCATCAGGGTTGCAACTAGATGATTGGTCAGACGGGGCAAGCACGCATTTTGGAGCCTTCTTGTAATGTTGAAGGAGAGGTTAAAGTATAGTTTCCAAACTTTTTGTTCCATTGTCCACAGCCCCCTTCATCAGAATTTTTTTTCTCTCATCGCCCTCACAACTCAAGTGAATCCGTAGGATCCTGTGTTGAATCCATACCTTCTATCGCCCTCCTCCCCCCTGTGGATCATTCCATCGCCCACCAGGGGGCGATATTGCCCAATTTGGGAAACACTGGGTTAAAGGGTGGAATTCGCGTCGGGCACCAGACCTCCCCCCCCCCAGTTGCGGCCTTGATTATCGTGATATAATTTGAGTTGAAAAATAATTTCAATCCTTGAGTTCAATAAAGAATAAAAATTCAAGTAGAATTCGTTGAAAATACGTGAAAAATCGAACATTTTTACAAAATAAAAAGTCAGACTGGGGCAAAAATGACATGAATATACGGGAATGCCCAGAGAAATACGGGGATGTATCGTCACTATTAATAAATACTGTGTGTAAACAAATATGAGAGATGAATATTTGTATTTCTAGGCGAAATTTTATCATAATATAGTTTTTAGTTGCGAAAATTAATTCCTTATCTGATTTCAGTAAAAAATAAAAATTCAAATAAGTTTGAAAACTACACTTCGGGAAACGATAAAAAGGAGAAATTTTATAGAAACGGCGGGATTGCCAAAAATACGTAAAAATACGAGAATGTCGCATAAAATACAGGTCATACGATCACCCTAGTTATGTAGTATCTTTCTGATTCGTTGAAAACCCCAGAAGAAATTTCAATTAATTTTGGTATTTCCACATAGGCAAAAATGAATATTACATTATAATTCATAATAATTCATACATTTCATAAATAAATTTTTGAACTTTATTCATAATAAATTTCATCTCATTAATATATTAATAAGAATATTATAATTACTTATGGTAATTATTTATAATTATGTAATCACAGTGCCATCTTAACGCATGGGCCTGTCCGGAGCGTCCTCATAAAAATGAGATCCGATTAAAATTTTCTAGAGTAAGCGTGTAAATAGGTACGGGCAGGCACGTAGCCAGAAATTTCGTTCGGAAGGAGATCACTTTCATTTCGGGGGGGGGGGGGGGTACCAAAGTGATATAACAATAGATTTGGCCAAATTTTTCCCCTTTTTTTTTGGTCGTTTTCTCACATATCGGGGGGGCTCACATCCCGTATTTCCCGGGACAATACCCGTTTTTTTTGTGGCTGCCCTGACTCAAAAATGTCCCGGTTTTTTCCTTTTTTAGACAAAGCCAACTTGAATTTTTATTCTTTACTGAAATCAAAATTTTTTTCTACTCATAAATTATATTATGATAATTACAACTACAGTCGAATCCCGTTATAACGAACGCTAAGAGACCGGAGGAATCACTTCGTTAAAACGAAATTTCGTTATAAAGGAATTCCAGGTTACCTAGCATTCTTCCCATGTAAACTTATTTGGGGAATTAGAAAAGTGTTAGTTAAAACGAGATTTTCGCTATAACGGTATTCGTTAAAACGAGACTGTATAACTAAGTGTATTGATCTCTTGTTTGACATGGTGACCGTTTTATTTCGTGGAATTTATTTTAATCTACTGCGATGTGCTTCATTTTTTGCTATTGGCGACTTTTCCATGATTAGGTATATTTGGCAACTTTGCTTACTTTTGGCATCCTTTTTGGCGATAATTAGTAATTTCCTGTATTTTCCCGTATTTCGAATCCCAATTTCCCGTATTTCTTTCGAGGAAATATGGTCAGCCTAGACGGCCCTTATGGACTATAATTTATTGTAGTTATAAACATTTATTTATATATAAGTTGCAAAACAACTTCTGAACTGGACATTTCTTGTCGTTTGATGTTTTAAACTGTAAATTCACTGTAGAAGGGCCGGTGAAAAATCTAGTCTGGGGGCCCGCTAAAGATCCCAGGCTAAGGGCTTCTGATCAACACCACACTAGAAATATTTACCACCACACTAAATATACACTATATTTAGTATGGTGTTGCTCTGATGCAGTCTATGGGGGTCGTGGGGTTGATTGATATTTCATGGCAGTAAGGGGAGGGCCCAATACTGTTAAGACGGCCCTGGTTTCTGATTCGTCTCGCGAAGGGACTCCAGTGCAAGTGCATAACAAGTGGAAAAGCAGATGTGTCTGGTTCCTGGAGGTAAGGTATAGTGTGACCACGGAAAGATGGCCTCTGATCTTGTATGACCTTTACCACGAAAAAAGAGGGTTTATTCTTCAGTAAGAAAAAATTGAAGAAAAATAAAATAAAAATTTTTTCCAGAGTTGCTGCTCTCTGGAGTTATTTTTCCCCCTATTTCTTCCTACTGAAGAATAAACCCTTTCTTTTCGTGAGAAAGGTCCTACAAGGTCAGATGCCATCTTTCACGTGGTCACGCTATACCGTTTCATCCTTTCCCGATTCATCCTCTGGTGAAAATAGTGCCGTTTCATCCTCAGTTTGATAAAAAGTGTCGGGTTTTGTGATCTTTCCTTTTTTCAGCCACTTTTCTTTCTGTTCCTAACCCCTTCAAGCCAAAGAATAGAGGACTTCATAACTTCAAATTCAGGTATTTCTGCGGCTGAGTCTGATCCAAAATTGTATGCCGATGACAATTCGCAAGTACCGTGGTGCGATTTAAAGTACTAAGGGTCTGTGTACTCAATATGCCTGCTGATTCTATACGCGGCAGATCGATACCCATGGCCTCACATCCTGGAGCAGGGCCCCCTAGGCCAAGATCTTCACTGGCCCTTCTATAGTGAATTTATAGCATGAAAAACAAAAAAATATATAATTGCCGAATTCGGGGCAACCCACAAAATTTACACTTGTTGTTCATGATAATAATAACCCTTTCAAGAGGGGCCCTAAGAAGAAGTCTGCCCCGGTGCTCCGAGGAGAAACACTACGTCTCTGATACATAGGTGCTTCTCTTCTAATGATGGGCAGTGCCGTCTTAAGGCATGGGCCCAAAAGGGCCTCACAAAAATTATATCTGGTTGAAATTTTCATGAATTTTCCAGGTAGGGCCTCGGAAAAATGACTTGGCCCGGGGGCCCATGATGATCTTAAGACGGCCCTGATGATGGGCATTCACCAATGCTCTTAACTCAAAAAAATTTTAAACCACTCCATGCCCCATGTTTAAGATGTCAACGGGGCAACGGGATGGGGGGGGGGGTGGAGTGGATGAACTGAACTATATAGTATTTATTACCTGAGGATGAAACGGCAGCACTATCTCAGCAAGAGGATGAAACGAAAAAGGATGAATCGGGACATCGCAAAGCCTCCTAGATAGTGGTATCTAAGAGGCTTTGGACATCACCGTTCTCCGGACCAGAGCCGCAACTAAGGGACGAGGGAGGTGGTCAGGTGCCCCAGATGCCGGACTCAAAGGGGGTGCAAGTTTCAATCTTTAACCTCTCCTTCAACATTACAAGGGGGCGCCAAAATGCATACTTGCCCCAGCTAACCAAGCATCTAGTTGCGGCCCTGCTCCGGACGCAAAATACTCATGAAGGTCGGGGCATCAAAATGATTTTATTGTCAATTGCCCTCTAGGTTATTTTCGCACTGCGTCCTGCATCTGGTAAGGGCAGCTCTAGTAAGCCCCTGAAAGACGGCTTCTCAAGCTCACACACACATGTGAATGTGTTTCAACAACTTCTATTTGGCACGCGCTTATATATAGAGGGAAAGAAAACTCTAGAAGAAGCTTCTCATTAGAGACTCCCCATTTTTTCTTTTCCTTTTCTTTTTTTCTACAAATCTCTCTGGCGCCAAGACATCATGCAGAGCACCGGCGCTGTCACCAAACTCACCAAGTTCGTTGCCAACTTGGCGAGATTTACAGGAAAATGCGTTATTTTCGTTTTTACTTAAGGTAGTGACTATTCACACTATTTACAAGCGAAAAATAACATAATAAATGATAAATTAGGACTATTTGCAGAATTTTCGTAACAATATAAACATTTAGAGAGATAGATCAGCCCAAGATATCAAGGAAAGTTATTTTGCGGATATTATGCTGAGGTGAACTCGGAAAAAAAAGTCACCACGTCTCCGCCGGAACTCGAACCCAGCTCTTCTTTCATACCGAGGAAGCATGCTACCATCTACACCACTGGAGACATGACCTTGCCTTCCTTATTTCACGCACTGTGGCGTGAGGCGCTGAAGTAGAGACATTAGTAGCCTCTCTTAACTTCAGGAAATGGCCCCCGGGTGGAACGGTTTAGAGAGAGATAGATGGCTTTTTCTCAGCCCAAAATATCAAGGAAACAGTTATTTTCCGGATATTATGCTGAGGTGAACTCAGAAAAAAAAGTCATCACGTCTCCGCCGGGACTCGAACCCAGGTCTATACCGATATAATGCGAGATATTTTCCTTGGGTTCGAGTCCCGGCGGAGACGTAATGACTTTTCTTTCCAAGTTCACCTCAGCATAATATCCGGAAAATAACTGTTTCCTTGATATCTTGTTGTTTCTGTCCAGCCAAAAAATCGGAATCTGCTCTAAACTGTAGGTTTCGATTTGATCTGCCCATAACATCTTCACACATGAGCCAAAACTGACTGTTAAAATTTTTTTGATTGATTTGTGTTTATTGTATGCCAAAATTCCCTTTAAAAAGAAAAAAAATTAATCTATTAATTAATTTGGGTCGATATCTTTACTAGGATCATTTGAGTTAGGTACACATGTGTGCACCTCATGTCTTAATTTGAAGGAAGAATCGTTAAAAACCATTCAAAACCGTTAAAAATGGGGTACACATATGAGTAAAGATGGCAGTGGTATGCAGGGCCGTCACAACAGCATCATGGTCCCCCGGGCCAAATGATTTTACTGAGGCTCTATAAGGCAAGGTCTCGGAAATTTCAACCAGATCTAATTTTTGTTAGGCCCCTTTTCTCTTGAGGCCCCCCCGGGCCGTGCCCAGACGGGCCCATGCCTTAAGACGGCACTGGTGGATGACGTGATAAAAGTCGAGTGATAGAATACGTACTAATTGGGATGACCATATGAATGACCCTTAATTAGGCCTATGACTGGTGTTTTTAGCCGTCACGTCTTTTTTTTTTATAAAAATGTCCCTCTTTTTCCTATGAAGCTAACTTGAATTCACACACATAATCTTCCTTGAAATTATGGCTATAGATGGTTTACATCAGAGTTTCACAAGTAAAAAAATATTCAGGCGCCAGACGGATTTCTTAAGAACCAAGCATGGTATTTTGCTCAAGAAGAATGGTCCTATAAATCTGTGCTCAGATGGCAAAATGTTATGTCACTTTTCCCAAAAAATTGAGTTGCTCGTATTCCGGAGTCTCGTCCTTTAAAATTTTGGAAGGTGGCAAAATTTAATCTTTCTCTTTTAGTTTACGAGGAAACAACGGAGGCAAATTGTAATAGGTCAAAAAGAAACAGCATCGCATGCCAACATCGCATGTTGGCAAAATATTATTTACAAATTCGCCATCGTGAAATTTAAAAAAAATGACTTATAACATTTTCCCATCTGAGCACAGAAATAACGTTTTCTTTTACTTTTCCCATGTTAAAAGATGTAGTGTAATGAAATCAGAGAATTTTGTGTTACCCTTAGACATCAATTTAGAAATTTACTTAATTTAGGAGCCACATTAAAAAAATTTTAGGTGCCAATACCGATTTTCTAGTCGCCATAGTGAGCTGGCGCCTGGGATTTGTCTGATTTACATAACCAGGGGCTTCGGAAGTGTTTGCGAACCTGTGGATGCTCATCTTTATCTTGATGTAGGAAATTTTGAATTGAAAAATTAGTTCTGGGGGTGCTCGAACCCATGCTATAAATTACTGTGAGTGCTTGAGCATCCACAGCACTCCCGGCTCTGACGCCACTGTGCATAACGTTTAACTATATTATGATAATTATGACTACAAACATAATATTCATCTTATGTATTTCTAATGTTCAATACTTTTCCTGTATGAACTAGATTTTAATTCACTGCAGATATGCTGCAGCCTTTTCACACTGATTGGAAACATTCGTATTGGCCAACAATATTGTACAAATAACTAAATAAATAAATTCAGTAATACTTGCCAACATACATTTGGTGTTTTTTTAGTGACAAATTGACGTTTTTTCGTATTTCTATCCCGATTTCAGATGAAATACTGCCGACTTTCGGTTTACGAACGACTTGGTTTGCGAACACGCGAGCAGGTGGAAAACAAGCTTTTCGAACACGCAAAACGGACTAGATCCCAACTGGTCATTTCAAACCAATGAACTTTTTCAAAGATGTTTTGCAATAATTTTTGACATCGAACTAACAATGATTTCTAAAAGCATTATTTTAATACCCTGTATTGCATAGTTATTATAGACAAAGCCTGGTACCAAGTGTCCTACACAACCATGAATTTGGTTTGAAGGTTATAGTCAGGGCAGTCTTAAGAGCATCATGGGGTCCCGGGCCAAGTGATTTTTCTGAGGCCCTATCTGGCAAATTCTCGAAAAATTCAACCATTTCTCATTTTTCCGAGGGCCCCGCTTCTATTGAAGTGATACGTTTAGACGGTACTGGGTATTGTGGCCAAATTGTGTTGCCTATTACGGACTACTTGAATGATTTGACTACCTTTCGTGGGCCACTTGGTTGATTTGATGAATAGTCGCGAGCCGCAGGGCCATCTTAACAGCATCATGGGCCCAGGGCCACAACTATATGCGTGTCAGTTGTGGCAAACATGCATCATCTCGCCCACCCCACTTGTAATGTTGAAGCAGGGCTTGACACAGGGCCGCAACTAGATGTTTGGTCCGCCGGGGCAAGAGCGCATTTTGGCGCCCCCATCTAATGCTGAAGGAGGGGCTGATTGGTGAAATCTACGCCCCCTCTGGTTCGGTGCCCGGGGCACCAGATCCCCCTGCACCCCCATAGTTGTGGCCCTGGCTGGACAAGTCACAGACGCCAGGTCACTATAGCGACTAAGAAATTGGTATTGGCTGTACAGAAGTTTTCTGTGTGTAAATTGCAGGCTGAGAGCAGCACAAAATATTTGGAATGTATAGCGGCATATCTGCCAGCACCAAAAAGGGTCACTTTGCCCTGAAAAAGTGAAAAGGAACATTATTTTGGACCTCTTTCTTCGGTGAAAAAAAAATTTGGAGCCTAAAAAATTTTTCTGGCGCCCAGATTTTTTTTGCGATTTGTCCGGCCCTGCGTTGAAAGAGAGGTTAAAGAGTTAAAATTGCACCTCCTCTGTCCCGGTGCACCAGATCCACCTAATCCCCCACCCCTCCCCAATTGCGGCCCTGTCTGAGCCCACGGATAAAGTGATCTTTCCTCTTTCCGAGGATCCCCCCCCCCCCCACCCGGCTAGAAATCTCTGCCCAGCAATTTACATGCAAACTTCAGAAAATTTCAACCGGATCGCATTTTAATGAGGCTCTTTCTGCACTTGCCCCCCCCCCCCAGGCCGTACCCGGGTGGGCCGATGCATCAAGACGGCCCTGTCTCTGGAAACAATTGACAACGTCCCGTATTGCTTCGATAAAATATGGTCATGTAACTTTCACTTACTTCAGAGTATATTACTGATCTTTTTCTTCATTATTCATTCAGTCAAAAATAAATACACCTTTGACACATTCGATTAAAAATAATTTATTAAACATTTGTGAAAATTTATACAAATAATTCCAATCGGCCACCCATCCACGATTGAGTCTCCATTGTTTGAATTTCAGTTGCTACTTACGCGTTGCTACGGAGAGAGACAAATCTCAACCAAAAAAAAAAATGGAAAGGGAAAAAAAAAAAAACAACAGTGTGGTTTTTGACGTGACGTCACACATGTCTCTAGGGTTACCAAGTCGAAATTTTGAATCGATCTTCGCCGTGCCTTCCGCCATTTTCAGACTGATCACCGTTCTCTTTTTAGGGGTTTTTTGGCGAGAAAATACATACGTTGTTGGCGAGATAATTTAGAAATTCTGGCGACCCTAAGCTTGAAAAAGTTAGCATCACAGGACCCTTGCTAAGCATCAAGAAGCAAGCAGCATTAGTTTTTCGCGCTCGCCATTTTGACAGGTTGTGTTGTGTCTCTTGAGGTATAGTATACTATACGGTATCGTTGTTGTTTATCCAGTCGGAAATTTTCCACTAAAATTTCAACCATGAGTATGAGCGAGAAGCAAGTTGGAGCAGCAACTCAGCTTAAAGATGAGAATGCTTCCGAGAGTGACAAGTCCAAAGGAGAATTGAAGTCGGAGAACTCTCAGAAGAGGTCGGCTTCCGATGTAAGTTCTTTTAGAGGTTGCGATCCCGCCGGTTTTTCTTTTATACTTGTTACATTGTGTCCCATTCATAAAACATCCAGTCCGATTCTAAAAGACGCCGTTATTCGTACCGTACCTAATTCTGTGTATTTTGCGATTTGAGACGATATGAATCAATTTAATTCTCGTTCTTCACGTATTAGCGTATTTCTATGTATTCCTATGTATTGCGAAACACGGAGCGGGAGCGTGCAGTTGAATGCTCATTACTAATGGCACCAACTCGCTGTTGAGGGTGGGAATTGAACCCCCCCCCCCCCGTGTTTTTGCACACAAAAGCAATAATTGCGAATATATACAAAAAAAAAAAAACACAACGTTTTATTACTATTTGTTTTTCTAAAATTATGTATTTTTATAATTCGGTGAAATCCGTTATGAATCTCCATTGTTTCGTTACGAAACCGGCCGAGTTATAAATAACCGAAAATTCAATAATTTTATTAATTTCATATTTAATGGCATATTTGGTGATCGCTATTGATTTCAGTGAAGGTTTTAAAATTGTAAAATTAAATTTTTTATTTTTTTACTTGGGGGGGGGGGGGGGTTTCCGGACATGCCATGATAGGAACTTGAAATAACGTTCAATATAATAAATTGTTTAAGTCTAATGACTTGTTAGAACATGCTATATTTATTTTGTTATTTTTTTTTTTATCCGGAAATGCTGTTTTATAAGCCCTAAATTTAGTTTTTGTTCGTGCCATGCATTTTTAAAATGGCTGAAAATTTAATTTTCTCTAACACTAAATGCTGTTGAGTAGTATAATCAAATGTAAATGGGATACAAAGCTTTATTTTATTTTTGGATGCATTTAAAAAATTGTTTTTTGAGGTTATTTTCTTTAGTTTTGGTTCTGGATATGTGTGTGTATAATGTTGCCCCTATGTGGCATTTAAATGGATCTGCCTTAAACTCTATTGTTTATTCCTAAATTTTTACTTGAATTTCCTTATTTAGAAATGAGCTTATTCTGTGTATTGTGAAACATGGGAGTTGCAGTTGGATGCTCATAACTAATGACCCTATTGAGGTTGGGAATTGACCCCACGTTTTTTTTTTTTGTGTAAATTCTAATATCTTGATTAAGGTGAATATACATAAAAAATGTTTTATCAGTATTTATTTAAGTATTTTTGTAGTTCTGTGAAATCCGTTATAAATCTCCATTGTTCCATTACATAAAAAATGTTTTATCAGTATTTATTTAAGTATTTTTGTAGTTCTGTGAAATCCGTTATAAATCTCCATTGTTCCATTACGAAACTGGCAGAGTTATAAATAACCAAAAATTGATTTAGTTTATTAATTCCATATTTAATAGTGTATTTGGTTTTGCGGGATCAATATTTATTTTTGTAAGGATTTTAAAATTATAAAAAACTCATTTCATTTTTTTTTTTTTAGTTTTTTTACTTAGGTTTTTGTTTGTGGCATGCCTATAAGGCAGGATAGAAATTTTAATAATTGACAATTTTAATAGTCTATTAATATAAGTGACTTGGTAGAGGATGTTTTGTGTTTTGTTTGAAATGAAAAATTCATGCACAAAATATGTTTTATGAGCCTCGCACTTAGTTTTGGTTCATGGCCCGAAGATTGAAAATGGCTGTAAATTTATTATTTTTCATATATTTTTAACTTTTGAGCAGGAAATTCAAATTAAAAGGGGTTATGAAGCTTGTTTTAATTAGTTTCAATGGGAATTTTTCCAAAAAAAAATACTGTTTCGCACAATCGAGTTAGTTTTGGTTCTAGATATGTCTATAAGAGGGCTTGACAAATCGAAAAAAATTTAATGCCAGTAAAATTTCATAGGTGTCAAACAATTTTTTCCCCTGACGCAATTGGTCCAAAATAGTTTTTTTTACTTGTTTAAGACTTGGATACCCCTTTTTCTCAGCCACCTCGCTGGGCATTTTGCCTGTTGTATTTGTATTGTATTTGTATTTACATGTTAGCAAGCACGCTGACGTAATTTCCTACAATTTTGTGCCGTCCTTTGACTTCAATTAAGTTATCATAAGTAATAGGTGTCAATTCCAATTTTTTAGTTATCATGGCCACCTGGGATTTGTCCAACCGAAGTTTAATGTCAGCATTTCAGAGTTTAATGGATCTGCCTTTGAAATGTATGGCATAATTCTAAAATTTTATTTGAATCTCATTATTCAGGAATGAGCTTATTCTATGTATTTGGAAGGCTCATTACTAATGCTCAGGGCTGGGAGGGAACAAATCCCAGGCTCTTGGTCGCCTTGGCAACTAAAAAATTAGTATTGGCACCTGAAATTTTTTTGTGTAGTTACAGGCTGAGAGTGACACAAAATGTTTGGAGTTTATAGCAGCATATCTGCCAACCTATGAAAAAAGGGGTTACTGCATCCTCAAAAGGTCAAAACAAGCATTATTTTGGACCGTTTTCTTTGTGTTAGTTTTTTTGATGCCTAAAAAAATTGTTATTGCTCGTAGATTTTTGATTTGTCCAGCCCGGCTAATGACCCAACTCCCTATTGAGGGTGGGAATTCACCCTGTGTTTTTCCATAAATTCTAATTTTATAATTGTTTTTTTTTTTTTTTTTAATGTAGATAGATTTAGATTTTTTTTTAATGTAATACAGCTATTTAGAGAACGATGCGCTCTCCACTTGTTGATATAAGATATACAGAAAAACTGGCTAATTTTATAGAGAGACTGTTTTTGTGAAAATTTTCATCTCTTCAAAATTAGCCAGTTTTTCAGTATATCTTGTATTAACAAGTGGAGAGTACATCTTTCTCTAAATATGTCACCATCTGATAGCCTGGTGTCATTTACGATCCATTACTAGCTGATTGCTGTCACTGGCCATTTCACTGTACCATTCAGCATAGTTCCATTGGTTAAGTATTCTGTCGGTTCTCGAGTCCCAGTAGCGCAGAAATGAAAATTTTTTCAAATATCAGTATCTCTACAAAATTAACCAGTTTTTCTGTATATCTTGTGCTATACAGCTATTCGTGTATTTTACATATATTGTAAAATCTGTTTGAAATTCTCAGATTGCAGTTTCCGTTTAAAACCTGTTGAGTCAAGAATGACAAAATTTATTTTATATGTTTCATATTTGATAGATTGTTTTATTCGATCAATATACCTCAAAGCAGAATATGCCAAAATCTGTGACATCGCAGAACAATCTGGAAAAATTTTAAGAAAAGTGTAGTGGGGAAAAAAAATTATATGGTAAAACGGCAGAACATTTCCAGTCAGCCGAGGTCTTGTTGCAGAACAATGTAATATATTCTGATTTGGGGTCAATATATATTATAGTGAGTATTTATAAACAATTAAAAGTTATGAAATTTGTTTTAGTTATAAATGTAAGTTTTTGTTTAGGTTTAGGGCATGTTTATAAGCAAGGCTTGAAAAATTTTAGGTCACCTGACCACTAAAAATATATATATTTATGCTTAAAATTTTCCATGTGTGATTACCAGCTTGGATAAAAGAAATATGTCTATTTCCTAAAATATTTGGTTGCCGCCTAGATTTTTTTTTCAATTATAGGTCAGGATAGAAAATTGAATTTTGCTATATTGAATGTTATTTTATTGTCAATTAATACGAGATGACTTGTTCAGGAAGCATGTTTTTTTTTTATTAAATTTTTTAACTGGAAATTCAGTTCTTGCTTGTGGCATGCATAGCCTATATTTCTATTTGTGTGTTTTATAATTCAACAAAATCCATTCTAAATCACTATTGTTTCATAATGAAACCTGTCGAGTTAAAAAAACACAATTTATTTTATGTAATTCAAGCCAGCTCATTCAGTTTTACTTGATCAATATTTATACTTTCTAGTGGGTATTGTAAAAATGATTTTTTTTAGTTCTATACTTGGTTTTTATTTGGGGTATGCACAGGCCATCATTTCAACTTTTTGCGGGGGGGGGGGCAAAGAACGTATACTCATGCAATATATGTATGTACAGGGTGTCCTGTAAGTGCTAATACTGCCTTTATCTCAACTGTTCGTCGTAATAGTTACAAATTCAAAAATCATTCAAAAATTACCCTGTACCAGTTTTCAGAGTGAAAATGCAGTGTGTAACACAGCAGATGGTTGATGAGATAAAGGCAGCATTAGCATTTACAGGACATCCTGTATCCCCAAAGCAGAATGTGCCAAAATCTGAGACGTGCGTCGCAGAACAATTAGTGCTACTGCAGAACAATTTTTAAGAATTTTAAGAAAAAGAGCAAAAAACACGTATATGTCGATTTGTACATTTTTACCGCAGAACATTTCAAGTCAGCTGAGGGCTCGTTGCAGAACAGTGCTAAACATTCTGCTTTGGGGCCCTGTATATATATTTCACCTTGTTCATTTCTATTGTATTTTTCCCCCCCTTTCCAAATGACGGGCATGGGTATGCACAACATATAGGAATCATTCAAATTCTCGTTCTGCTGAATGTTATTTTAATAGTTCATTATAATATAAAAACACTTGATAGAGCAGGTTTTACTATCCTTACACTTAGTTTTTGTTTATGCCATGCATGTTGAGTTTTAAGTTTGAATGGTGTGTGCTGAGGGTAGCCCATGAGGTGATTTTGTGTCGCCCGCGACAAAGTAAAATTACTGTATTATATATATTAATTTTCTTATTTATATAAGCCATCATTTTTCACAACAGACCCGATTAACAGATTATTTACATTCATTATTTCTATTGACAATAGTTAGTAATTAGCTATGTTCTCATCACACTGTTTTTTCATACGCACATATTGCTCTTAAACTTTGTTATCAACATTTTTACCCCATTTCTTTTCGCCATCTCGTTGGGAAAGCTGTTTTTTGTGGCCTCTGTATTTGATTATCTGCTCACTGTGACAACTTTTTCGAAGTAGTTGCCAACTCACAATGATAACTTGAAATTACAACCGACTAGGCTATGCAAATCTTGATAATTCTAAAGGGCAAAAATGTCTTATTAGATGGTTGGGTTCATGTTGTGCCGTTTGAGCAAGAATTTCCACACCTAGACAAATTTTTTGTGTCAAAAAAGTGAAGCACTCATCTCTGAATTTTGACGTAGCAGGTTGGTGACCTTCCATGTTAAAGCAGACTAACACTTTCTCAAACCAAAATACCGATATTCTGTTCTAAAAAATAAGATGTAATAATAAAAGTACTCAAGTAATAAGAGTATATGTATCACTAATCTGATTCCACATAATCTTATAGACATACAGGAGCACTAGGCAATTGTGTGAGTGTGCATCCTTTCACATCTACAGGTAGTCTGCTTAGTCCATGCGAAGCTAGTCCATTTTATCTTAGTACCATCATTCGGTCTACCCATTCTGGATAGTCAATACTATTCTCACAACTTGCTTTACATCCCAGTAATGAAACTCCTCTGTCTACCGGTTCATCAATGAATTCCTTGAGTTTCTATTCAACCTGTGCTGCCCCACTGGTTACCAAATCAGGAGTAAAGAAATAATTGCAGAAAATGTAGAAAAAAAAATGTTTTGTCAGTGAAATTTTCAAACTATGTATGTAATTGAATGAATTTGCTAAAGAAACAGTAATTTTTAATGCATCACATTTATCAGCTGGGAACCAGATAAACAATAGATATGTAGACCTATCAGTTTTTATGAAGAAGTTGAGCCCAGGGTAAAATTTTAGTGACTAAATTGCCTGTTTTTCACACTATTACTTATGGCAGACACATCTGAGTTTTCTGGGTCATTTTACTGGTGTGGCATAGGTGTACTGTCCCTGGTGTGGCCTGCGATACTGCAGCTAACCATTGTGTTAGCCCTTGAACAGTGAGAAGTTTCTCTTAAAAAGGAAAAAGTTCGACTCTTAAAGAGTTTGCCTTGTGTCTTTTTCCGATTTGTCAATCCTTTATAACAAATACATAGGCTGTCATGGAGTTCTCTCTCCTACACTTATATTTTTAATTCAGAAATTTTAAAATACGGTAGTACCTACATCTATAAGATTAATCGGGTGACTTACTTTAACAAGTAAGCCTAATTTGTGCTAATCATGCTGCAAGAAACTGAAAACTGTTGTTTTGAGCCGGGTCACTTTAAAAATGATAGATGTTCTACCGTGAGGTCTTACTGTACTAATTAGTTTAAAAGAAATAAGATTAACAATCAGTATTGTATTGAGTTGCCTTTCACCTATAATTCAAAAGTCAAGAAAAAATTAAGTGTTTATTCATCTGGAAATTTTTTAACCGTGCAACGTATGTAAAACCTTTTTTTGCTTGCAAGCTTAAGTCATTCTTGACATGGTTTTTGCCATAATATTTGATTGTCTATCAGACATAAGTTGGAGAGTAGCTTTAAATAGGCAACATTCAAGTGAGAAATATTGCTGCTTGACAGTCGAGTAGTTGGGAGCCGTTTCGGACTGTGCAGGTCTAGGTTCAAATCCCGGTTTGGGCATGGATATCTACTACCACTAGCAAATTTCCTGGATCGATCATACAGATCTCCTGGGAATATGTGAAGATCGTGTTATTAAAAAAAAGTAAAACCTCGATTTATTGACATATATATATATATATACCCTTCATCCTAATCGAATTACGTTGGGCACTTCAGGTTTTACTGTATTTATTTTGAGCTGATTTGTTTTTCTATTCAGCAATAGTTTTTCTGATTTTAAAATTCTCTTTTACAGCTGAACAGTGAGTTCAAGAATAAGCACTTGAAGGTAGATACGTGCACTTTTTTATTTCAATTTTGCATTTGCAAAATTTATATATTTGTTTTTGTGTTGCATATGTTGAAATCAAATTTTTTTAAAAATGTCTTTTTTTTTTCTTTTTTTTCATAGACTGACCACAAAGGTAAGTCCCTCATCAATTATATTTTCTGATTGTTTCATAAAATTTAAATATGGTAAGATTGATTTACATCAAGGAAGTGTGTGCTGCCTGTATTTCAGCAAGTTATAAACAAATTATATTTTTATAGCTCAGCGTTTTATCCTTTTTTGATAATGTGTTAGCTTGAGTGCAGGTATAGTAAAATGCCTCTATTAATATGTGTGTTTGAATATTTCAACTATTAGTAAAAAAATTGCCATGAACTTTTTAAATAAATTTAGATGAGAAGGAGAAGAATGGAGACAGTGAGGAGAAATATGAGGATGAGGGGGATGATGATGATGCAGTCCCTGAGGATTATGATGAGGAAGAAGGAGATGGTGAGGACGGAGAAGAAGGGGAAGATGGTGAGGATGGAGAAGAAGGGGAAGCTGGCGAAGATTGACGTGGGTATCCCACGTTTTTTCAAGGGAGAGTTAGCAGCTAAGATCTAACCTGGTGGTATTTGAAAACAAAGTAGAATTACTGTGTATGTTTCTATAATATGCATAAAATATCATAAAATATTTTCACTTTGGATGAAAAATTTTAAGTGCAGACAGTATTAAATTTCAGATTTTATTAAAAATTTTACAGTGCATGTTACATTATAAATAATACCTTCACTTTGCACATTAGTAAAAAAAAAGAAAAAGAAAGAAAAAAACCGAAATATCAATTATTTGAGCTCATTTGATGCGTGAATGGAAAAATTTTGTTTGTATGGTTGTTAACTTTCCCATAAATGTCATCTTTCATCTGCACATCTTAATTTGGAATTCATTCATGTTCATTTTTCCATGAGATGTGAAATAAAGTGTGTAATATCAAGAAAAACGTGTATTTATTGGCAATACTGCTGGGTACTGTTTTTAATTTTGAAAAATCTACTTTTGCAAAATATAGTGAAGAAAAATGTTCGAGTTAGTGTTTTAAAAGATCTCTAGATCATCAGAACTAGCTGAATATTTGGTGGCGTTTAGAATCAGTCATCTTTGCATGAATAAATTAAATGCCATTACTTTGAAAGTATGTACTAAAATTCTTGGGTTTAAGGAAATTGATATGTATCTGGTTTTTTTGCCTGAGGTGTGCATGGGATTTATGTAGAAGTTCTTTTGTGAGGACCAGATTTGAATTCAGGGGCTCACACATAAAATTAAGTGATTGCTGAGACCTAATAATGTGATATTTAGGTCTAATTAATTTGAGTATGCATAAAAGGAGTGGTAAGATACTGTTTTGTATCCAAAACTTTTTAATCATGATATGAAATACCTTAGAAATTTCTAGAACAATTAAAATCGCAGGGGAAAAAATTGGGATTTATGTTAGTATTGAAAATGCAGTCAAGTTCGCTTATAGCATATTTCCTTGGGGATTCCAAAAGGGTATGTTGTAAGCAAGCTCTTGAAATTTGTGTACAATAGCAGTTATATATGCAAAAATCTATTACTGAGACATCTTTTCAACCTCTCTGATCATGGGCATAATATGTCTAAACACCAGTGGAATAAATTCAAACAAGTTCTGTCTTCATTGCGAAGCTTTATAGTAACCCTTCCTCTTTCTTTCCTGATTCCCTGCATGTGTAATGTATCTTACAATACATGTGAAAGAGAACACGAGAGAATTTTTTTTAATACTCTTTTCATCTTATCTACCAAAACTGCTATACATTTTTCCTTTTTATATTTTTCCTCTTACTGCTTCCTTTTTCTCATGTGCGGTTAGGTTAGGACAAGATTACCATATTTATCGCGGATTTGTCAAATGGAGAGAATCTAAATTTCTTCCCAAAACCTTATACATGAAGTGGTTAAGAATTGAAATTTATAATACAAGATATGCAG